>NW_022611375.1:0-57061 GCF_004382195.2 Drosophila sechellia
AAATACAAACACAAGTTGCAGAGAAATATCCCTTACCACTAATTAGTGATCGTCTTTGCGTGAATTACCGCGAACTAAATACAAACACAGTTGCAGAGAAATATCCCTTACCACTAATTAGTGACCAAATATCTAGGTTGCGTGGAGCAAGTTTCTTTAGTTGCTTGGATATGGCCAGCGGGTTTCATCAGATACCTATTCACGCAAATTCAATTGAGCGCACGGCTTTTGTGACACCTGACGGCCAATTCGAATTTCTAACTATGCCCTTCGGGTTAGAGAATGCCCCATCCGTGTTCCAGTGTGCTGTTATGAAAGCTTTGGGTGAGCTTGCCCACTCTTACGTTATCGTTTATATGGACGATATAATGATTATCGCAGAAACAAAAGAAGAAGCTTTTGTAAGGTTAAGGACAGTTTTGAAAATATTATCGCAGGCTGGGTTTTCTTTTAATATCGGAAAATGTTCATTCCTGAAATCTTGCGTTGAATATCTGGGGTTTGTGGTAAAAGAGGGCGAAATAAGACCAAATCCATCTAAGATAAAAGCATTAGTCGCTTTACCGCCTCCGCAGTCTGTTACCCAAGTAAGACAATTTATTGGCATAGCCTCTTATTTTAGGCAGTTTGTGCCAAAGTTTTCAGAAATCATGAAACCCTTATATAGACTGACCTGCAAAAACAAAATATTTGAATGGAAACTTGAACACGAACAAATTCGTCAAAAAGTCACTAAATTGCTTACAGATGAGCCCGTCCTTGTTATCTTCGATCCTCGGCATCCCATTGAACTGCATACAGATGCCAGTATGGATGGATACGGAGCCATCATTCTCAAGTTAATGAGAGGCATTGATGGATTTCAATGCGAGATTGGGGACACATGCAACGTCGCCAAGTTGCCAGTGCTAGTAGGTACACGTGGCGGGTTGAATTGTCCTAGTGTGTTGCTAATAATAACAAACGATCTTCTTGGTACTTCTGTCACTCGAGTTGGTCGATAACAAGAAAAATAAAATTAAAAAAAAAAAAGAACCTTTACTAACACTCTGAATTACGTTTAATGTTATCTTTCTAGATTAAGCTTGTTTAATTTCAAAACTTATATTACACACGAGGACGTGTGCTGGTCAGGAAGGCCGTGTCGCATCATTATTAGTCTTATTTTTATTTTCTATGTTCCATCTCTAATAAATAAAATTCGTATCGAGCTGTTCTTGTCTTCGTTTCTTTTTGATCGCTGTTCGCTGTGTTCCGTTATCCGAGTTTAACGGATTTTGCTCTGTTCTACATAGCATCGGTTCGACGATGCGTTAGAGTGAGACAAATGCTTGTCCTGTGGTGGGTTCGGACCAGCATGTATCAAGCGAGATAGAGCGATGTTGAAATGTACACGGGTCACTTATGTTTGAAAAACTCTGAGAAAGCAGACGCGTGAATATGTCGCAACCGAGGAAGTGTACGACTCGCGGGCGGAGCGCGGCAACAGAGGACCCCGAAACAGTTAACTTCCCGACACATACTAATGAGGGCCAGTTATTTTCAATTCAGCAGTGGATTCAATGTTGTGTTAACAGTTTATAAAACGGCAAACGCATTTTCACTGATAAATACCGATAATGGAAAGATTCATTCCGGTAAGCTTCGGTTCTTACACGCTATGGAAAATTTCATGGGAAACTGGTACTTATTTCAACCAATTATTGGACCATGGCGTTTTGGAACAGAGAGACTGTCCTTTTGCAAATGCAATTTTTATAGGAAAACTTTTTATTGCTATAACATTTGTAACATTTCTATATCAGAGATATAGAAAGAGATCTTAATATTCCAAAGATAGGCGATGTATTGAGGACCCATGCGGAAAGTTATATGCGGCGACTAGGTTCCCACCCCAACACCCTGGCGAGAAGGCTTATCCATCCCCCGAAAAAAAGAAGGCTAAATAAAATCCACCCACATGATCTCCCATCGAGATTATTATAATTATTTGTTCATGAAAAAGAAATCAATTAAATATTGTTAGAATAACTTTATTTGTAAAGTAATGTATATATTGGTATGCCTATGCTGTAAAATTTTATGTGAAACCTGGTAAAGCTGCCACATAGGTAGCAGTAAACTTGTTTAATTCCAATTAATAAAATATACAAAAAAAAAGAAAAAAAAAAAACGATTGAAAATCATTGTAGTATTTAAGTTTAGTGAAAAAATGATGAAAAATGTCAGAAAATACAGAAACGCTGCAGTATGAAGGCAATGAGACGCCAGCAGCAACAGTCTTTAATGTATTAAACGGGCGGCCAAACGACGGCGAATGTCTTGCGCTGTATGGTAGCCGATTAATAACAACACTTATGGCAAAATGGAAGTCTATTACCGCAGAAGAAATTGCAGTGTCGGTTGCCCTGGCACATGCTGCAAATATAGATGGTAGGCTGCAACGCACTGTGTTCACAACTACTGTCAAAACACGCAACGAGTTGCAGAACGAGCTAAGAGCGTTTTCGTATGGAAAGAGGAAGGACCATCCCGTTCCAGAAAATTCTACCACCAAAAGAGCTCGCCTACACCCAAATGTTAAGTGCCACTTTTGTGGAAAAATTGGCCACAAGATAGCTGACTGCCGCTCCATGAAAAACAACTTAAAGAATCAACAAGGATCTAGTTCGAGTATTGGGCGCTTATCTGACTCTAAACCTGGGTCAATTACTTGCTATAGATGTGGAAACCAGGGGCATATAGCGTCAGCTTGCCCTGCAAGACAATCGTTGTCAAACCAAACTAAAGCCGACGAGAAGCGTTTCAACGTGTGTCACGTAGTCGAGCCAATTGGGACATTGATATCATCTGGTGAGTCGTATCCATTTTATTTCGACTCTGGAGCCGAATGCTCACTTATAAGAGAATCTGGGTATTCGGAAATAATACTGTTACCAGTACATTACAAATTTTGTCAAACGTAACAATAAGTGGTTACTGTCTCGACGTGCTTTTTCACGTAATTCTTAATGATTGCATTAATTATATTATTATAATTGGACGCGAAATTTTAAGTCAGGGATTTAGTGCTACTATAACAATAGATAAAATAGAGTTATGTAAAACAAGGTCTGTGCAAACCCTATCTGCTTTGAGTAGTAGTTTTAGTCTTGAAAATGTTAATACCGAATTGTGTGGCGAGGATAGGAAAATCTTGGTAAATCTTTGAATGAATTCTGTGACTCATTTATAGACGGTTTTCCAAAAATCGTGTTACAACTGGGGAATTAGAAGTACGCTTAATTGATCCAATAAAAACTGTACACAGACGACCGTATCGACTTAGTATAGAGGAAAAACAAATTGTCCGAAACAAGGTTAATGAGCTGCTGTTAGCTAACGTCATCCGTCCTAGCAGCTCACCGTTCGCCAGTCCAGTTTTACTCGTTAAAAAGAAAAATGGTTCTGATCGTCTTTGCGTGAATTACCGCGAACTAAATACAAACACAGTTGCAGAGAAATATCCCTTACCACTAATTAGTGACCAAATATCTAGGTTGCGTGGAGCAAGTTTCTTTAGTTGCTTGGATATGGCCAGCGGGTTTCATCAGATACCTATTCACGCAAATTCAATTGAGCGCACGGCTTTTGTGACACCTGACGGCCAATTCGAATTTCTAACTATGCCCTTCGGGTTAGAGAATGCCCCATCCGTGTTCCAGTGTGCTGTTATGAAAGCTTTGGGTGAGCTTGCCCACTCTTACGTTATCGTTTATATGGACGATATAATGATTATCGCAGAAACAAAAGAAGAAGCTTTTGTAAGGTTAAGGACAGTTTTGAAAATATTATCGCAGGCTGGGTTTTCTTTTAATATCGGAAAATGTTCATTCCTGAAATCTTGCGTTGAATATCTGGGGTTTGTGGTAAAAGAGGGCGAAATAAGACCAAATCCATCTAAGATAAAAGCATTAGTCGCTTTACCGCCTCCGCAGTCTGTTACCCAAGTAAGACAATTTATTGGCCTAGCCTCTTATTTTAGGCAGTTTGTGCCAAAGTTTTCAGAAATCATGAAACCCTTATATAGACTGACCTGCAAAAACAAAATATTTGAATGGAAACTTGAACACGAACAAATTCGTCAAAAAGTCACTAAATTGCTTACAGATGAGCCCGTCCTTGTTATCTTCGATCCTCGGCATCCCATTGAACTGCATACAGATGCCAGTATGGATGGATACGGAGCCATCATTCTCAAGTTAATGAGAGGCATTGATGGATTTCAATGCGAGATTGGGGACACATGCAACGTCGCCAAGTTGCCAGTGCTAGTAGGTACACGTGGCGGGTTGAATTGTCCTAGTGTGTTGCTAATAATAACAAACGATCTTCTTGGTACTTCTGTCACTCGAGTGACAGAACCTTTACTAACACTCTGAATTACGTTTAATGTTATCTTTCTAGATTAAGCTTGTTTAATTTCAAAACTTATATTACACACGAGGACGTGTGCTGGTCAGGAAGGCCGTGTCGCATCATTATTAGTCTTATTTTTATTTTCTATGTTCCATCTCTAATAAATAAAATTCGTATCGAGCTGTTCTTGTCTTCGTTTCTTTTTGATCGCTGTTCGCTGTGTTCCGTTATCCGAGTTTAACGGATTTTGCTCTGTTCTACATAGCATCGGTTCGACGATGCGTTAGAGTGAGACAAATGCTTGTCCTGTGGTGGGTTCGGACCAGCATGTATCAAGCGAGATAGAGCGATGTTGAAATGTACACGGGTCACTTATGTTTGAAAAACTCTGAGAAAGCAGACGCGTGAATATGTCGCAACCGAGGAAGTGTACGACTCGCGGGCGGAGCGCGGCAACAGAGGACCCCGAAACAGTTAACTTCCCGACACATACTAATGAGGGCCAGTTATTTTCAATTCAGCAGTGGATTCAATGTTGTGTTAACAGTTTATAAAACGGCAAACGCATTTTCACTGATAAATACCGATAATGGAAAGATTCATTCCGGTAAGCTTCGGTTCTTACACGCTATGGAAAATTTCATGGGAAACTGGTACTTATTTCAACCAATTATTGGACCATGGCGTTTTGGAACAGAGAGACTGTCCTTTTGCAAATGCAATTTTTATAGGAAAACTTTTTATTGCTATAACATTTGTAACATTTCTATATCAGAGATATAGAAAGAGATCTTAATATTCCAAAGATAGGCGATGTATTGAGGACCCATGCGGAAAGTTATATGCGGCGACTAGGTTCCCACCCCAACACCCTGGCGAGAAGGCTTATCCATCCCCCGAAAAAAAGAAGGCTAAATAAAATCCACCCACATGATCTCCCATCGAGATTATTATAATTATTTGTTCATGAAAAAGAAATCAATTAAATATTGTTAGAATAACTTTATTTGTAAAGTAATGTATATATTGGTATGCCTATGCTGTAAAATTTTATGTGAAACCTGGTAAAGCTGCCACATAGGTAGCAGTAAACTTGTTTAATTCCAATTAATAAAATATACAAAAAAAAAGAAAAAAAAAAAACGATTGAAAATCATTGTAGTATTTAAGTTTAGTGAAAAAATGATGAAAAAATGTCAGAAAATACAGAAACGCTGCAGTATGAAGGCAATGAGACGCCAGCAGCAACAGTCTTTAATGTATTAAACGGGCGGTCAAACGACGGCGAATGTCTTGCGCTGTATGGTAGCCGATTAATAACAACACTTATGGCAAAATGGAAGTCTATTACCGCAGAAGAAATTGCAGTGTCGGTTGCCCTGGCACATGCTGCAAATATAGATGGTAGGCTGCAACGCACTGTGTTCACAACTACTGTCAAAACACGCAACGAGTTGCAGAACGAGCTAAGAGCGTTTTCGTATGGAAAGAGGAAGGACCATCCCGTTCCAGAAAATTCTACCACCAAAAGAGCTCGCCTACACCCAAATGTTAAGTGCCACTTTTGTGGAAAAATTGGCCACAAGATAGCTGACTGCCGCTCCATGAAAAACAACTTAAAGAATCAACAAGGATCTAGTTCGAGTATTGGGCGCTTATCTGACTCTAAACCTGGGTCAATTACTTGCTATAGATGTGGAAACCAGGGGCATATAGCGTCAGTTTGCCCTGCAAGACAATCGTTGTCAAACCAAACTAAAGCCGACGAGAAGCGTTTCAACGTGTGTCACGTAGTCGAGCCAATTGGGACATTGATATCATCTGGTGAGTCGTATCCATTTTATTTCGACTCTGGAGCCGAATGCTCACTTATAAGAGAATCTGGGTATTCGGAAATAATACTGTTACCAGTACATTACAAATTTTGTCAAACGTAACAATAAGTGGTTACTGTCTCGACGTGCTTTTTCACGTAATTCTTAATGATTGCAATAATTATATTATTATAATTGGACGCGAAATTTTAAGTCAGGGATTTAATGCTACTATAACAATAGATAAAATAGATTTATGTAAAACAAGGTCTGTGCAAACCCTATCTGCTTTAGTAGTAGTTTTAGTCTTGAAAATGTTAATACCGAATTGTGTGGCGAGGATAGGAAAATCTTGGTAAATCTTTTGAATGAATTCTGTGACTCATTTATAGACGGTTTTCCCAAAAATCGTGTTACAACTGGGGAATTAGAAGTACGCTTAATTGATCCAATAAAAACTGTACACAGACGACCGTATCGACTTAGTATAGAGGAAAAACAAATTGTCCGAAACAAGGTTAATGAGCTGCTGTTAGCTAACGTCATCCGTCCTAGCAGCTCACCGTTCGCCAGTCCAGTTTTACTCGTTAAAAAGAAAAATGGTTCTGATCGTCTTTGCGTGAATTACCGCGAACTAAATACAAACACAGTTGCAGAGAAATATCCCTTACCACTAATTAGTGACCAAATATCTAGGTTGCGTGGAGCAAGTTTCTTTAGTTGCTTGGATATGGCCAGCGGGTTTCATCAGATACCTATTCACGCAAATTCAATTGAGCGCACGGCTTTTGTGACACCTGACGGCCAATTCGAATTTCTAACTATGCCCTTCGGGTTAGAGAATGCCCCATCCGTGTTCCAGTGTGCTGTTATGAAAGCTTTGGGTGAGCTTGCCCACTCTTACGTTATCGTTTATATGGACGATATAATGATTATCGCAGAAACAAAAGAAGAAGCTTTTGTAAGGTTAAGGACAGTTTTGAAAATATTATCGCAGGCTGGGTTTTCTTTTAATATCGGAAAATGTTCATTCCAGAAATCTTGCGTTGAATATCTGGGGTTTGTGGTAAAAGAGGGCGAAATAAGACCAAATCCATCTAAGATAAAAGCATTAGTCGCTTTACCGCCTCCGCAGTCTGTTACCCAAGTAAGACAATTTATTGGCCTAGCCTCTTATTTTAGGCAGTTTGTGCCAAAGTTTTCAGAAATCATGAAACCCTTATATAGACTGACCTGCAAAAACAAAATATTTGAATGGAAACTTGAACACGAACAAATTCGTCAAAAAGTCACTAAATTGCTTACAGATGAGCCCGTCCTTGTTATCTTCGATCCTCGGCATCCCATTGAACTGCATACAGATGCCAGTATGGATGGATACGGAGCCATCATTCTCAAGTTAATGAGAGGCATTGATGGATTTCAATGCGAGATTGGGGACACATGCAACGTCGCCAAGTTGCCAGTGCTAGTAGGTACACGTGGCGGGTTGAATTGTCCTAGTGTGTTGCTAATAATAACAAACGATCTTCTTGGTACTTCTGTCACTCGAGTTGGTCGATAACAAGAAAAATAAAATTAAAAAAAAAAAAGAGAACCTTTACTAACACTCTGAATTACGTTTAATGTTATCTTTCTAGATTAAGCTTGTTTAATTTCAAAACTTATATTACACACGAGGACGTGTGCTGGTCAGGAAGGCCGTGTCGCATCATTATTAGTCTTATTTTTATTTTCTATGTTCCATCTCTAATAAATAAAATTCGTATCGAGCTGTTCTTGTCTTCGTTTCTTTTTGATCGCTGTTCGCTGTGTTCCGTTATCCGAGTTTAACGGATTTTGCTCTGTTCTACATAGCATCGGTTCGACGATGCGTTAGAGTGAGACAAATGCTTGTCCTGTGGTGGGTTCGGACCAGCATGTATCAAGCGAGATAGAGCGATGTTGAAATGTACACGGGTCACTTATGTTTGAAAAACTCTGAGAAAGCAGACGCGTGAATATGTCGCAACCGAGGAAGTGTACGACTCGCGGGCGGAGCGCGGCAACAGAGGACCCCGAAACAGTTAACTTCCCGACACATACTAATGAGGGCCAGTTATTTTCAATTCAGCAGTGGATTCAATGTTGTGTTAACAGTTTATAAAACGGCAAACGCATTTTCACTGATAAATACCGATAATGGAAAGATTCATTCCGGTAAGCTTCGGTTCTTACACGCTATGGAAAATTTCATGGGAAACTGGTACTTATTTCAACCAATTATTGGACCATGGCGTTTTGGAACAGAGAGACTGTCCTTTTGCAAATGCAATTTTTATAGGAAAACTTTTTATTGCTATAACATTTGTAACATTTCTATATCAGAGATATAGAAAGAGATCTTAATATTCCAAAGATAGGCGATGTATTGAGGACCCATGCGGAAAGTTATATGCGGCGACTAGGTTCCCACCCCAACACCCTGGCGAGAAGGCTTATCCATCCCCCGAAAAAAAGAAGGCTAAATAAAATCCACCCACATGATCTCCCATCGAGATTATTATAATTATTTGTTCATGAAAAAGAAATCAATTAAATATTGTTAGAATAACTTTATTTGTAAAGTAATGTATATATTGGTATGCCTATGCTGTAAAATTTTATGTGAAACCTGGTAAAGCTGCCACATAGGTAGCAGTAAACTTGTTTAATTCCAATTAATAAAATATACAAAAAAAAAGAAAAAAAAAACGATTGAAAATCATTGTAGTATTTAAGTTTAGTGAAAAAATGATGAAAAAATGTCAGAAAATACAGAAACGCTGGGACAAACACGAAATGTGCTTATGGTGCTATTATTATTACTGCAACTGTAGGAAGAAATAGTGACTGGAACGTAAAACACAGATGGTGGGGAAATTAAAGGATGTGTACCAGAGGTAGGGTGCTGTGTTCTGCACTTTGCAGAAGAACGAATCGACATCGTGCAACTGCTGTGTCTGTATCAGCTCTGAGGCCTAGGTTGCAGTGTCTCCCAAGGTCAGGAATGCCGTGTCGTCAGCGTCAGCGCGGGCTCTGCAGCACAGGTAGGTCTGCCGTGTATGCATTGTATAGCAGAGGGCCAAGGACACTGCCTTGGGGGACACCGGCCCAAAATTGACTTTATGGTCAGAGCGCGCTTCACAACATTTCACCGCAAACTTGCGACCCTCGAGGAAGGTCTCCAGAAACTATAAGTACGGCTGGGGCCAGACCGATCAAAGGCTTGCAACACTTGCTGTTATCAAATGCGTCCAAAATGCATTAAACGATTCTGTGATATTGCTCTGGGATACCATGGCGACGCCTGAAGCCAAACTGGTGATCGGGGACCAGGCCAGCTTCGTCCATAACTGGCAATGCTCTGCTTAAAAATACTCTTTCGAGTATCTTAGAGAGCCACGGCAGCAAGCTTATGGGACGATAAGAAGGGAGATTGGTCTCAGGGTTTTCAGGCTTAATTATCATTACTACCACAGGAAGGTGCCGGAAAGTATGCAAATTAAAGGTACTTGTTAAAGTGAGTGATGAACTTTATGCTTGAGGGTGGGAGTAGTTTTAATGCAATCGCATCAATACCATCATCGCCTGGTGCCTTGTTGTTACTTATTGCACCGTATTTCCCTCCGGACAAACTTTCGAATCGAAAACAATATCAATAATGACATTTTAAGACGGAAGCAGTATGGGGCTTAATATTGTGGAAGAGGGAAGGAAAAGGGATAAAATGTGAATATGAAGGTGAAAATAGGTGGTCACTGCGCCAGCGTAACTGGTGCTCATCGCTGCGCGACCTAACTAAATTTATGTTTGGTCTTCTCTCTTATTTATTACTACACCTCAAAAATCTAGCCCTATTCCAAATAAGCACAACAATTTCTAATTAAAATAATACGACGACCTGTAACTCACTAGATTGATTTTATTGCTCTTTATTTTATTTGAATTTATTTCAATAAGGCCTCTTAATTGTGTTTTCATGGTTGAAACCAGAGATCAATCAAATATTTTAATTTACATAATTTAAATTTTTATGTCGGTCAGGTACAAATATTAAACTATACCGGAATATTTATGGGGTTGCTGGTATATAACCCGTGCCGCCCTAAAAGCGAATTTAACTCTTTGAGTGGATTTTCCTTAAGCCAGCCTTCTTTGAAGGTTTAAGGACGTAGAACGAGCACATTAATGTCTCATCGACTGACATCATAGCACCTGCATTGTCGAATTCGCCGCAGTAATTTGGTGCAGAAAATATAGTAATTAGTTGTCGCTTTGCAAAGAACTCGTAACCATCTTCAACAACCTGATGTGCTCGGCAAATGAGATCGAATTTATGACGATGCACGAACTTTCCCACTATGTCAGCACCAAAAGTAACACTGACGCCTCGGTCGTTGTCGCTCCATCCCATTATCTTTGGGTCGGGGTCTGACCATAGGAGGTCGCAAAGTAAGCCCTTGTCAGGAACGTCACATGGTCGGGCTAATTGTCCAATTTGATTCATATTTAATAAGTCGGGACTGAGACCGCCGTGACAACAAAATATTTTTTCGTCAACGATGGCGGAAACTGGCATGCAACTATAACAGTCGACAAATGTACGCCAAAGTTTTATGGTGTAACGCCGCTTGCACTCATCGTAAAATCCATATATGCGGTTAATTCCAGCAGACTCATGGTTTCCACGAAGGAGAAAAAAGTTTTCTGGGTATTTTATTTTATAGGCCAGCAATAGGCACATGGTCTCGATAGATTGTTTGCCGCGGTCCACATAATCTCCAAGAAATAGGTAATTGGACGCTGGCGGGTATCCGCCATAGTCAAACAGCCTCAAAAGGTCCGTAAACTGACCGTGTATGTCACCGCAGATCTTAACCGGTGCCGACAGCTCGAGGAGCATTGATTGCGACATAAAAACTTCCCGAGATCTATTACATAATAACCGTATATCCGTTTCAGTTAAATTAAGCTGCTTGAGACGGCGAGTGTCAATAATTCGCAAAATAATCTGATCAATATTGTTTAATTCCGTAAGGGTCGTCATTTGCAGTGACATATTGCGCTTCGTTGGTGGAAAAAAACCAATGCAAATCAAAATTTTGATATTGTAAATTAAATATATTTCATACGAAAATAATTGACACTCAAGCAAAATTTTTTTGAAACTCCACGCAAAGCCAATTAGTTTTTACACTTCGAATTTAAAAAGAATTAGGGGTCTGGGGCACGTCAACTGTATGAAGCAATAAAAAACAATTATAGCCGTGCTCTAAGCTCAGGAGACCCGACTTACTGGCCAACTGACACAAATAAATTTTGATTAATTTAATTCGCGTAAAGCGACCAAAAAATTGACGAACTCAACTATATGGGCGAGATCAAACAAAAAAAAAAACAGACAATCTTGATGACACAGACAACGGCAATGTTCAGTGTTGGGTCATGCAGCCGCATGATATCTCATATTCTTTAATATTATAAGCCAAATTAGTCAGTGGTACAAGTTGCGATGCCCATAGTGCAAACCGATGCTCTCGCACGCATTTATCTGTACGGCGCTCATTCCTTGTTTGTTGTTGTTAGCTACCTACGTTAAGCTTGGGCGCTGCATTTCGGCTGTCTGCCCGCCAGTTGCCAATTCTTCGTGTTTCGGAAAAGACCAAACTTACGCATTCAATTATCGCTATCGTAAAAGAATAACAATTCGCAAAATAAAAAAGTGTCGTAATAAAAACAAACTATCATCTTCGGTTTTTTATTATTCGCAACAGCTATTGAAAAAGCTCAATAGCTAAACATTTGGTGACCCCGACGTGATAGTGTTAATTTGCATGCATTAATTAAACGTATCCCGTTTATAAATAAATATAAATACATTAAATCGCAATCGGTTGGACAAGTGAGTCGAGATTTCGGTGATAGTGTCTGTGTTTAAGCGAGCTAGCATTGCATATATAGATACATTGCTACATATATCGTTACGTACATTGACCCCGCTTGCATTTTCGGCATCTATTTTGTGCTCATCTTCCCGCTGAACCGAATTAAAGGCGATTTGTTGCTATGCCCGCTGAAGATGAAAAATACAAAGTTACCTTTTTAAAGCGCAAAGCCAATGCGCTGTTCAGCAGGTTGCAGAGGCTACAAACGTCGCTGTCTAATGAGACGCTTAGCGGATACGACGAACCCACTCTTACGGTGAGGCTGGAGCAGATTGGTGAGCTGCAAGGTGCCTTCAATGTTCTGCATACAGAACTGGAGGAATTGGATTATGACGAAATTGGCAGTGAAATGAGCGAGTCTTTTGATTAATTCATCGTTGAATTCAAGGCTAGTGTGCGCCCGTAAATAGCCAAACGCAATGTGCATTTCGCGCCGCACTCAACGCTTGCGGAAGGTGTTGTGCCCCACCAGTGTAGTGGTCCTCAAACGCAGCCGCGGCCGAGGCCGATGCCGTTGCCGCCTGTGCAGCTGCCAACGTTTGGCGGAGGCTACGCAAACTGGGCTGATTTTTACTCCGTGTTCACGAGCATAATCGACAGCCATCCGGACCTCTCCAAAATTGAGAAATTTCAACATCTGCGGTCATGTTTGAGGGATTCAGCGCTGGAAACTATCCGATCATTGGAGATTTCAAACAGCAATTACGAAGTGGCTTTAGAGTTGCTTCAAAAAAGGTTTGATAATCGGCGTCTCGTTTTTCAGGCGCACATCAACTAGATTCTGGGTTTAAAGGTAGTACGGAATGGTTCAGTGGCATCGCTTCGGGAATTGTCGGACAAGTTTAACGCTAACGTTGAAGGGTTTGGGCACCACTGAGCAAATCGCTGGCTGCATCATTGTGCAAGTGCTGCTGCAAAAGCTGGATGCGGCGAGCCAAGCTAAGTGGGAGGAGCGCTTGGAGGATCCGGTCTTTGCCAACCTTATTCTGTCGTGGGATTCGATGGCTGCATTCCTGGAGCAGGGATGTAGGACTTTGGAGGCCGTGGATTGCGCAGTGGCAACCTATGCGCCAGCCGTTCAGGTGGGCAGAAATCGTTCGACGCTAGTTGCTACCACCCAAAATTCTCTTGGTTGCATGCTTTGCCATAGTGCAGAGCATGCCATATATTATTGCCCGCAATTTAGAGACTTAGCGCCAGTAGATCGTCTGCGCGAGGCAAAGAGACTAGCACTTTGCCTAAATTGCCTAAAGACAGGTCATCAGCTACGGCAATGCAGCTCGAGCCGCTGCCGCACCTGTGGAATCAGGCATCATACGCTGCTCCATCTGGATGGTCCGCCTTCCTCGCAGCCACATGTTCCGGTGTCTTCAAGCTCCCACACTGACACTTCTGCCCCGCTTTCGACTTCTTCTACTATAATTGCCCAGGATCTCGGTAGTGACCTTGTGCTGCTAGCCACTGCAACCGTTCTAGTGCAGAATCGGTCGGGACTGTTCGTTCCCTGCAGGGCCTTGTTAGATTCTGGCTCTCAACTGCACTTGGTCACCTCTCGGTTTGCAAATCAACTGCAACTGAAAAGGTCGAGGTCGTCCGGCTCCGTCACTGGATTCCAATTTCGCGACTGATGGATTCTCGGTAGGAATTGCGATTCGGTCTGTCGCTTCGGATTTCTCAACGAGCATAACAGCAGTTATCGCTCCCAATATCACGGATCGCCAGCCAAGTTTTAATGTGGACATTGGGGACTGGAAGATTCCAGAAAACCTGCAGCTCGCCGACCCGGATTTTTATAAAGCTCAACGTGTTGACCTGTTAATAGGAGCTAGCCTGTTTTATGAGCTGCTGTGCGTAGGTCAGATAAAGTTGTTGCCAGGACTGCCCCTGCTTCAAAAAACTCGTCTGGGCTGGGTTGTGTCTGGAGGCTGCGCGAGTTAACATACCCCCTCTCTCGGTCTACTCAGTACTGCAACGAGAGACAACACCGACCCAACAACAACTAAAAGCCGAGCGAAAGTTCAACGAAGATCGCCAATACGAACTCTGACGAAGATATTTGGGAGATACATACATATAATTAAGTGTTTGCAATACTCATAAGTTAAAAAAATATAATTTTATTTATCTGAATAATTACAAATATGGTTTTTGTTGAAGAACACCGACCGATTACAATTAGGTCTCAAACTGAACTCATCTGCTTATTCTGATTTGTTTGACGTTCAAGCCTCGGTATCGAGCTTTCCTAATATGGACTTTGGACTTAAGGGATATGATCAAGTGAGGAGAAAAAGCTTCTGACTTTAATTGTTTTATGCTTCTCTTGGATCAAGTGCACTTGCTCTTGGATACAAGGGCTTTGGCTTTATAATTTGACACTTTTGTTTTCGGGACTGCGAGTCCGAAGTTTGAACGTGGGGACGTGATGTTTAGTCTACTTGTGGGTGATTATTGGAGTTGGGGCTTTTCCACTCAACCTTGATTTTGAGGATCTTATGACAGTCCATTATGGTTTGGGGTTTTTTCCATTCAACCTTGGTTTTGAGGATCTTATGACAATTTGTTCTTATATGATATTTGTTGGGTACATAGGGGGTGTATTTGGGTGTACATGGTGTATGTGTAGTGGTGTGTAGGCATGTGCTTAAGTCTTAGGGACTTATGGATATGTCACTCCCCCAACCTTTGAATTTGGCCTGTCCTCAGGTCGTTAAATTTGGGTATATCATAATATTATTTCCTAGCTGAATATCTTCGTTGACATTAGTTTCTAGGTGCGGATGTTCTTCTTTTTGTTTACAGTATTTGACAATAATTTTCTTAGGTATATTTTTAAACTTATATGCTAAGTACAGAGTCAAACTAATTATCATGATGATAAATGTTGTAATGCATATAATTTGATAGAAGTTATAGTGTTTTACATGGGCTCTTATCATTTCTTTTGTTTGTAAATGATTTATTGGTTCTAAACGTGTAACATTGGTGATATAAATTGTTTGTGTAAAATCTGCTAGGTTGTTTGAAATTAGAAACTCATCTATTTGCATGGTACAATTTTTAATTTTTATAATGTTATTTCCTGAGATTGTTATTTGGTTTTTTGTACAATCTTGGTTGACAATTGTTTCAAGAATATTCCATGTTAACAGTATATTTGGTTCTACGTAATTTATTTGAAAGTTTCTATGGGTTTTAGTATATTTGCATTGAGTCTGGTCTTGTTTTATAAGTCCAATAATACATTTATCAAATATTATTTTATCTGTGTCCTTATGGAATACTTGGTTATCGAATATATAAAACTTATCGAATATTTGCTCGGTTAGAATATAATTTTGTTCATCTGGGTATGGGAGTATTTGGAATATCGGAACTTTAGTGACTTCGCTAGGAACGTGGGAAATAATCAAAATTTCATTCGTATCTGTCTTGAGCCAAGTTGATGTTTTTATCTTTAGCATTTTCTCCGAATTTACGTGTCTCAAATAATCGTGTTTTAATAATTTTGGGTTGAAGATTCCTAGTCTGGTTAATTGCATACCTAACTCTATATCTTCTATGTATTCTGTGAATTTTTGAAGGTTGAATATAATTATCGCAATTTCGTCTTCATTTAATGTACCGAATAAGTATTTATAAGCTTTTCCTACTACATTTAAAAGACCTCTTTTACTTCGCTGAATTATTCTTATACCATTTATTTCCCGTTTTAGTTTATCGACTAAATATTGTATCTGTGGTACATTGGGATAATCTTTTGCTTCAGTAACTAGGTTTTCGAACATTAGCATTGTCTTTGTTATGTTTATACTCAAATAGTGGTATTCGTAGCTGGTTGGAATTTCCATTGTTCCAGTTTGGAATATAAGATATCCATTTTTCGCGCTTATTGGGTTTACTTCGATATTGCTGCATTTAACCATGGTGATAAATGGTAAGATGCAACTAAGCATTACTAGGAATGTGCTGTGTGTTTTGTTCTTCATTGGTCGTTCTGGAATTATCGTATTTACTTTTATTGGATTTTTTCTTTTTCTTAAACTTTGATTTATAATGTACGATTTTCCTGCCGCGATTTGTCTCTTCAAAATGTTTACTATCTACTTGTTCAATTTGTCCTGTCTTTTTAAATGGGTTAGTAATTTTACTCTTTACAAGTGGAGCCTGTCTATATTTTGTGTCAACTTCAAAATTATGCCTATTCTTATTAAGGCATTCTATCTTATCAATTTTGTTTTGTTGTACGTTAAAATCTGGGCTACCTGCATATAGAAAAATATCTGCTGGATATCGTTTAGTGCTGTTATGTTTGGTTTTATGATTGTATACGTATAATATTGTTTCAAATTTTGTACACCTATCTTCAATGTTTTGTTCGTTTCCGATAATTCTTAATTTTTCATTTACTGTTTTGTGAAATCTTTCTATATCTGATACACCATTTTTGCTTGTTGTTACAGAAATTTTAACACCTTCGGATCTTAACCAGTTTTGTAAAGCTATGCACATAAAAGCTGAATCTTTGTCTGCTTTAATTTCCTGCGGCTTTCCCATGTCATGGAATATTTTGGTAATGGCTCTTTTTGCTTCTAGCCAATCTCTACTTTTTACTTCTACTAGGGAGGCAAATTTCGAATAAATATCAATACAAGATAGGAAGATTTGGTTTCCCGTGAGATAAAAATCTATCACATATTTTTCCCTTGTGTTAAATATTTCAGGTGTTGTTTCGTATGTCAATTTTGTGTCTCGATGTTCTGTTTTTGCAAGATTACAGATTTCACATTCATTGATAATGTTTTGAATTAGCTTTTGACTATCGGGGTAGTAATATTTTTCTTTAAACCAATTAACGGTTTTTTCAATACCTGGATGTAAAAGTTTCTTATGTTTCTTTAGGATTAAGTCCTTAAATTCCGGATAAGTTAGTATGTCAATTAGCTTGGTTGTACATCTCAATAGTTTTGTGAAATTGTTAGGGCTTATGATTTCGGTAAATGCCCTCTGAAAAATCAGAAAATCTTCATCATTAGGGAAGTAAATTGCACTTTTCTTGGTGCATACATATTCCTTAATGAGGTTTTTGGCGAATTAAAGTGTCATTTCTTTATAGATTATTTTAATCTTTAATTTTTGAAAGTAATGAGTTACACTTGTTGTTTCATTGTCGCCTTTTTCTATCTCTATTTGTCTAGAGAAGAAATTGATTGGTCTTTCTGTTATGGATATATAATTCAAATTATCTTCATTGGCACTATGTATAGTTGCGTTTGCGCTGTTTGCGACTTCACCAACCATGACTTCTTCTATCTTTGTGCGGGAAAGAGCATCCGCGACATGATTTTCTTTGCCTGGAAGATATTTTATTTTATAATCAAATTCGTTAAGTTTGATTTTCCATCTTTGTAGTTTCATGTTTGGTTCTTTGATATTATTGAGCCATACCAGTGGCTTGTGATCACTCATTATTTCAAATGGCCTTCCGAATAAGTATGACCTAAAATATTTTGTTGCCCAAATTATAGCTAACAATTCCTTTTCAATAGTAGCATAGTTGATTTCGTGTTCGTTTAATGTTCTACTAGCATAACAAACGGGCTTATGGTTCTGTAATAATACTGCACCAATAGCTACATTACTTGCGTCAGTTGTTAGAGAAAAGGGCTTTGAGAAATCAGGGTAGATTAATATCGGATCTGATGTTATCAAAACCTTTAGTCTTTCAAATGCTTCGATGTAGTCTTTGCACTTCGTATCTATTACAGCACCTTTCTTTAGCTTAAGGGTCATGGGTTTAACTATTTTTGCAAAGTTAGGAATAAACTTGCGATAGAATCCACATAATCCCAAAAATGACTTTATTTGTTTAGGTGTCTTAGGTAATGGAAAGTTTGTGATCGCTTTAGTTTTGTTTGGATTAGGTTTGATGCCATCTGTTGTGACGATATGTCCTAGGAATTCAGTTTCTTTTTTCATGAATTCACATTTATCTAGCTGCAATTTCAAATTGGCTACTCTCAGTTTTTCAAAGACTTTCTTTAGAGATAAAATATGTTCTTCCAATGAAGTGGAATAAATAATAATATCGTCTAAATATACTAAACAATCTTTGTAGATCAAATCTTCCAGAAGATTATTCATACATCTCTGAAAAGTAGCTGGAGCATTCTTTAAACCAAAGGGCATACGAGTATATTCATAATGCCCATGCTTAGTGGAAAAAGCAGTTTTTGCAATAGAATTTTCATCCATCTGTATTTGGTGAAAACCTTTAGCTAGATCTATTGTCGTAAAATATTGGCATCTACCCAATTTGTCCAATATTTCGTCCATTCGGGGAATGGGAAATTTGTCATTAACAGTTATCTCATTTAGATTCCTGTAATCGACTACCAACCTGAATTTTTGTTTCCCAGAGGCGTCTGCCTTCTTGGGGACCACCCAGATAGGGGAACAGTAAGGGGATTTTGATTTGCGAATAATCCCTTGTTCTATCATTTCTTTAATTTGTTTGTTGACTTCTTGGTCAACGCTTTGGGGGTATTTGTAGGGTTTACGGTATACTGGATCTTCGTGTTGAGTTTGGATGACATGTTTAATTGTACTTGTGAAGGTCAAATTTTCGCCCTCTTTGTACTGAATGTCTCTATATTCATATAGGACCTTCTTTAAACATTCAACTTCCTCTACATTTAAATGTTCGAGTCTATACTCGTTACATTCGCGTAACTCATTGTTAATCGCGAAGTTCACTATATTGTCGTCAATGGAATCGAGATGTGTTACATCATTGTCCACTGTGTCACTAACAACATTTGAAATGAGGCATTTAGGTGATGCGGTCTCTTTCTTTTGTTGTTGACGCTTTGACTTAAGGCCTTTAGATGTGGTCTTAGCCTTTTGCATCTTTGGATTGATTTTCTCCACAGGAGCAGAATCAATCTTTTGTTGTGGGTCGAGGCATTTGGATGCGGTCTCGCCCTTCTTTTCATCATACAAAAACTTGAATGTTTCTGACCCTAAAATTATTGTATTATTATCGTAGTTTATTTTTGCTTTTGTATCTTCTAAATATTTTCGACCTAACAGGAAATCATAATTGTCGGAAAATTTATGGATATCGAATTTCTGAACGGACGGACAGACTGAAGTGGGTTTTATTGTTATACTTTTCTTTAGTATAATCGGACCTTTAATAGTGTATACTGTTAGATTTTCTTCGTTTTCTTTTAGGTTCTCAAAATTTTCCTTTATAATATTTATTGATGATCCTGTTTCGATCATTCCTTTTTACATTTTATTATGATAGGATATCTCTACATAGGGACTGGTGTGTCCTTCTCTTTCACTTGAGTGTCCGAGGCAGCTTGATGAAAATTTACATCCATTCTGTACTGGTCACTCTCACTCTCGCGTTGTCTTTTTATTGGTTTTTGGTTATTAAAATTATTCGAAGTCGAGGGTTGGAAGTTAAGAGGATTATTTTGTTGGGCTTGATTCAAATCCCTTCTATATGCATGATAATTTCCTCTTAAATGATTTGGTATAGGACGGGGTATATACTGATTTTGTTTTGGTATAAATTGGTTTGAATTTTGAGGTGGCTGGGTATTATTATTCGGATTCATGCCAGAATGATAATAATTCTGATTTCTATTATTGTTATATTTCTGGTAATTATTTTGATTATTGTTTCCCCTGTTCCTATGTTTGTTCACTTCTGATTTGTTTGGACGGTAATTTTCTGGATTAGCATCATAAAGTCCTGCCTCCATTGATGCTCTTTTTAATTTGTATATAGTATCAATATCTTTGCGTGCTAATGTCATGTAAATTCTATCCGGCAATTTTCGATCTATTACTGTTTTAACAGTCCTGTTCAACATATCTGTATAGTTTGATTTAACAACGGAATCATTTTCTAACTCTAACTTATCGAATATAATCCAATATTGTATTTCTAGTCTTTCTATGAACTTACTGATGCTTCCTGGATATGGTGTTTCCTCTAGTTGTCTCATGATGGTTGTATATGGCCTGTGATCCTTGAATGCCATTGCTAGTGCTTCCTTCATCTCTATCCATGTTGTAGCTCTCTCTTGGGTCACGACTTCTAGTGCTTCGTCCACTAATATTCGCTTCACCGCTCCATATACGACATGTGCTTGTCTCGGGTCTTGTGTTGGATACAAGTTGAGTAGTTGTTCTATCTGATTTACAAATCCAGATAGTTTTCCAGGTGTGCCATCGTAATGATTTAATTCTTTTATCTGGTTTAATAGTTGGTTTAGATGGATTTCTGATAATTGTGGAACTGCCATGATGTATTTGTTTTTCTTCGGTTGTAGTTTTTTAAATTTTTAAGTATTTGGGTTTTTAGATTAGATTACGGAATTGAAAGTCTTTAGTTAACTTTGGTTCCGACCGCACGGGATTTTTGTTTAAATTCTACTTTCACGTAGATTCTTTTGCGGATCTCAAAATAATGTTAGAATCACTGTTTTTAATTCGCTAATCCTGGATAGTTAGTCATATAACGTATCTTTTTAATGGATTAGTACCGTACTAAAAGGACTCTTATTATTTTTTCTTTAGATCCTACCGACTGCGCCAATTAAGTGTTTGCAATACTCATAAGTTAAAAAAATATAATTTTATTTAACTGAATAATTACAAATATGGTTTTTGTTGAAGAACACCGACCGATTACAATTAGGTCTCAAACTGAACTCATCTGCTTATTCTGATTTGGTTGACGTTCAAGCCTCGGTATCGAGCTTTCCTAATATGGACTTTGGACTTAAGGGATATGATCAAGTGAGGAGAAAAAGCTTCTGACTTTAATTGTTTTATGCTTCTCTTGGATCAAGTGCACTTGCTCTTGGATACAAGGGCTTTGGCTTTATAATTTGACACTTTTGTTTTCGGGACTGCGAGTCCGAAGTTTGAACGTGGGGACGTGATGTTTAGTCTACTTGTGGGTGATTATTGGAGTTGGGGCTTTTCCACTCAACCTTGATTTTGAGGATCTTATGACAGTCCATTATGGTTTGGGGTTTTTTCCATTCAATCTTGGTTTTGAGGATCTTATGACAATTTGTTCTTATATGATATTTGTTGGGTACATAGGGGGTGTATTTGGGTGTACATGGTGTATGTGTAGTGGTGTGTAGGCATGTGCTTAAGTCTTAGGGACTTATGGATATGTCACTATATACATATTTGTAATAAAGAAGTCATATCATTCTCATTTCACACCTCAAACTGCTCAGTCGTTTTTTTGGAAGGGAGGAAACTCCCTCGGCCACGGGATTGTAACTGGCGCAGCCGGTCAACGGTGAAATAGAAAGGAATTGGATAAAGCGTATTGAAACATAATAACGTACAAGTGCAAGTAAAACAAAGGAAACAAACGAAATCAAGTTCAAATTGCTTCACAGGCGACCGTATATGTGTACATCAAACGCTGATAAGGCACCGGGATCGCTTGTGCGGGACAATTTACAACAATTATACCAACAAGTTACTTTGTGTCATGACCGTATATGTGTACATCAATCGCTGATAAGGCACCGGGATCATCCATACTCATAACTCATAAAAATGGTAAATTAATCAACAACAAAAAAAATAATAATAATAATAAAAAAAAAATAAAAAGAGGAAAATTTTTTTTCTGACATGTTAAACTACCATTTGTGTGTCGGAGAGCGCTTGGTGTGTGCGAGAGTATTGGTTGCTCTTTGGTTACTTCATAAGAATGGTAATTTCATCACTATGGTAATATTACATCAGCCTATATTCGCACTGCGAACGGTTGTTGTGTCTCTATAGTTCTGAGAACAACAGTTTGGCGCGGCGACAGAGCGACGTCGCTGCCGCTGAGTGTTGGTCTTTGTGCACAACAGAAAAGAGAATGGACTACGTTGTGACCAGAACTCGATGCGCAAAGAGTAAATTTTGAACATCGATCGCCTCCGAGACAACGGGACCTCCTACACAAGTGCTTTAAAAAAAAAAAATAAATAAATAAATAAATGTAAGTTGTGTGATTAACGACCGAATATGTGCACATCAATCGCTGATAAGGCACCGGGATCGTTTTCACTTAACAATTTACATGAACACAAATTTATTTAACAAATACAGAACTCGCTGCGCAGGAGGTAAATTTGGACATCAGTCGCCTCCAGGGCAACGGGATCAAATTCACAGTGGGTTATAAAAATAAATGTGAGTTGTGTGATTAACGACCGAATATGTGTACAACAATCGCTGTTAAGGCACCGGTATCTCCGAGTGCCGAGACAACGGGACCTCCTACACAAGTGCTTTTAAAAAAAAAAATAAATAAATAAATAAATGTAAGTTGTGTGATTAACGACCGAATATGTGCACATCAATCGCTGATAAGGCACCGGGATCGTTTTCACTTAACAATTTACATGAACACAAATTTATTTAACAAATACAGAACTCGCTGCGCAGGAGGTAAATTTGGACATCAGTCGCCTCCAGGGCAACGGGATCAAATTCACAGTGGGTTATAAAAATAAATGTGAGTTGTGTGATTAACGACCGAATATGTGTACAACAATCGCTGTTAAGGCACCGGTATCTTATCAATTTACATGAAAAAAAAAAATAAATAAATAAATAATAATAATCATAATCATAAAAAAAAGACAAAAAAAAAAAAAGAAAAGATTAAAAAATTTGCACAGTGATACAGTTTCCTTCGGCAAAATCCAGTAAGCATGTATGTGTTTGTGTTGCGCCGCTTGCGCCGACGTCGACGCATCACTGTACATTGGCTGCCGCCAAAAGCTGATGTCGCGCCAGAGTGGCGGCGCGACGCTTGACGCCGTGCTCGCTTGTACACTGTTGAGTTCTGTTGAATTCAGTTGAATTCTTTTTGCACACCACGCACTACAAAAAAAACCCACTCAATTAATTCAAGAAAAATAATACATATATGTATATAAAAAAAAGAACCAAAATAAAACCAACTTAACGCCTACTGTTGTCACATGTTCACTAACCTATAAAAAAAATACACTCTATTCAATAGCTATTTAAATCATGTATTACAGCTAAAGTCGAAAACACGAAAAAAAAAACTACAAAGGTGGATAGAAGCACAGCAGCACTACAAGAACGAAATACACTAAGAACCGGGAAACAAGGATAAGAAGAAACTGCGTAACGGACACACTCATACAGGTTTTCTTTTATTTTGAAAAGAATACACACATATAATACACATTCAAACAGATACATATACATAGCATCACAGAATATAATACAATATATTACTACATTAATATACAAACGAAAACAAAACAAGCCTAACACCCAAAATTTTCCCTAAACAAAAAGATATTATTAATATACCTATTTTTACATTTATTACACATATCATAACCATACCCCAATATATAATTATTCACTATTATTTGCAAACAAAAAATACAGATAGGAAAAAAAGCCAACATTAGTAATACAGTTAGGGGCAGATTAGGGCTAAGAAGCGGATCTGGTCTATCTGAGATAAGGGAAGCGACAGGAACTAAAGAGAAAGACCAGTCGGTTCAATCCGAAGACAATAATCCCACCAACGCTATGGATTCCGGTAACGACACAGGGCCAATAAGTCCTATCGTTAATTCATCAACAAACACAAACCTGAACCTACAACAATTACTAACCCTTGTACATCAACTACCAACCTACGAAGGCCCACCTGACAATTTTGATAGATTCATAGACAGAGTAGATCAGCTCCTTTTGTTAGCCTCATCAGTGGACCAAACAACAGGCGGACAGTACTTACTTGGAACTATCCGTGACAAAATTAAAGGCAGGGCAGACGAAGCACTAAATGTCTGCGATGTACTCCTTACTTGGGATGACATCAAAATAAACCTCAAGCGACTATTCTCTAGCAAGAAAACAGAAGAAATGCTTGTTAGAGAGCTACACAACCTTCCGGACGGACTCAGTATGGGAAAATTGTATTACTCAGCCGCTAAAATAAGAAGCGATTTAATGTCACTCGCTAGAGAAGCCGACCCTAGTGCACACTCTCTCGCGGCCAAACGCGACCAATACGATAGATTCTGCCTAAATACATTCCCAACTGGATTAAAGGACCCACTTAGGTCAGCCATTAGGAATCAAAAGCCAGAGACAATCGAGAAAGCATACGAGTACGGTCAGATTGAATTAAATTTCCATAGAAGCTTGAACAAACACCAAGATAACCGACGACGCGACAGCCCATTTCACAGGAATCACCCATACGCAAAAGGACAGAGAGACACCAGTACAAGTCGAGCCTAATGATACAATATTTAGAAAAGAAAACCGCAGAAACAAGATAACACCGAAATCTTCACTACACAAAGTAGATAGGGACAAAGGCGTCACTTTCCTAACAACTAAAGGTCAAAAGTTGCACAAACAAAAAATTAAAAAACAGTTAAGAAAACAGTGGCAGGAACAGAATAAAGACAAGCACTATTTAATAAATATATTATTATCAAACTAAGTAACATAAAAACCCACATTAACAAGTAAACTAAACCATTAGCCAGTAAACTAAACATTATCCCTAAACTGTTATTTCATAAGAAACAAATAATAATATAAGATAGAAATTAAGTAAACAAAATGTAACTTTAGCATTAGATGTAACGTTTCCTCCCTCGGCCACGGGAGTGTAACTCTCGCGCCCTTGCGGTAGCGCCTTAATAGCTTCACGCGTTCCTTCTTCATCCAGCATGGAAACAGGATTGATGTTGAACTTGATTCACTTCTGCAGCGCTTTTGGGAGGTAGAAAATTGTCCCGGCTAATAGTTCAAGCCACTAAGGAGGAGCTAGATTGCGAGGCCCACTTTGTTAAAAATTACACCCGACTGCCAGCTGGCGATTACTCGGTACGGTTGCCGCTAAAACTCCATTTTAACTCTTTAGGAGATTCCTATCCTCAGGCTTTGCGGAGATTCTTGTCGCTGGAAAGGAAGCTTACAAAGCACCCTGGCTTGAGGGTTAAATATGCGGCGTTCATGAAGGAATATCGTGATCTGGGACATATGTCGCCTGTGCCTGCCTCCGAGGTCAGCTCGTGTCGATATTTTTGCCACATCATTGCGTCATGAAGGAGGATAGCACTACCACCAAGCTTCGCGTTGTCTTTGACGGATCAGCTGTCACTTCCACTGGTTACTCGCTTAACGATGTGTTAATGGCTGGCCCGGTCATCCAGCCCAAGCTATTTCACATCCTAATTCGATTTCGCTCACACCCAGTTGCCGTTGCAGGAGACATATGTAAAATGTACCGATGTGTAAGGGTCTCGCAAGAAGATAGCTATTTGCAGTGCATTGTATGGAGGGACTCCCCGATCGATGACCTTCAAGTTTACTTGACACAGTTACCTACGGCACCAAACCAGCCTCCTTCTTGTCAGTAAGGGCTATGCAGCAGTTCTCAATCAATGAGCAGGCATCGTTTCCCATTGGATCAGAAATCCTTCGGCGTGATTTCTACGTGGATGATCTTATCTCCGGCTCAGGCACGGTAAAGGATGCTATCAGCATAATGCAACAGACGACTGGCATTCTTGCGAAGGGCAAGCTCAAGCTAAGGAAATGGTGCTCTAACATTCCGCTTGTGCTGGAGGGTGTGCACGCCGAGGACAAGGAGTCATTCATGAAGTTTGAAGATGGTAGCGATTTCACCAAAACTTTAGGTCTCGATTGGGATCCCGCCTCCGACCAGCTATTGTTTTCGTTCTCTGCCTTTCAGTCGCCACTGAGACCCTGCAGGCGCTCTGTTTTGTCTGCGATTGCTAAATTTTACGATCCTCTCGGCCTGGTCGGTCCGGTAATTACAAGGTGTAAAATCTTTTTGCAGCAGCTCTGCAAGGAAAAGCTGTCCTGGGATGAAAGCCTCCGGGAAACTCATAACACGAAATGGCTTGATATATGTCGCAGTTTTGAAATAATAAGTCATGTTAGTTTCCCTCGGTCCTTGTTTAGCGCAGAGTCTGGTCTTGAGGTGCATGGGTTTTGTGATGCAAGGATTGATGCCTATGGATTCTGCGTTTATGTGGTTTCTAAATGGATCAAAGTTTTAGCCATTTGCTTTGTTCGAAGTCTCGCATAGCTCCGTTGAAGACCATAACAGTACCAAAGCTGGAGCTTTCCTTGTTTGTTGTTGCTAGCTACCTAAGTTAAGCTTGGGCGCTGCATTTCGGCTGTCTGCTTCTTCGTGTATCGGAAAAGACCAAACTTACGCATTCAATCGCTATCGTAAAAGAATAACAATTCGCAAAATAAAAAAGTGTCGTAATAAAAACAAACTTTCTTCGGTTTTTTATTATTCGCAACAGCTATTGAAAAAGCTCAATAACTAAACATTCAGCTTCCAACTTAATTTTTTTTTTTTTACGAAATTAGTTTATTTAATTGACTAGTCCTTCTTGTGTAGTATGCACACATATCGGTTAATTACTGTACTGTATATTCATAACATACAAGCACATTGTAGCACTCCGTTACAATGTGTACATATACAGTCAAGCCCTAGTGTATGCGTAATACAAAGCTCCCACGTATATATATATATATTTATAACGTATATAAGCATCGATAATAAGCATAGAAAAGCATCGCTAAGCTGCAGGCTACGCCGGCATCACTGCTCCCCAACCTAGGCTATGAAATGTTTGTATGCAGTTCAGGTAGTCAATTACGAGTTGACTTCGAATGGAGCGGGACCTTCCCTGCTCCTAAAAATGGAAATAAAAATAATATTATCGAAAGAGATATTGCGCAGTTGACTTTAATTCAAGCGGTAAATGGACGACCACACGGTACTTGTTACAAAAGACAAAAACAAGTTACCGTTTACTGGTCAAAGGGAGATATGAAATAAAAACCAACTGTATTTTGGAAGAATGCAACTACATGGCGACCGTGACAGGACCGTTATAAGCTGTATCAGAAGCAAAAGGAAACCGCTTATGTTAATTTTCAACTTCAATCAGCAAGCACTGAACGTGAGAAAATCAGCACGCCCGGCATTCGAGGCGATCTGAGTGAGTAGAGTGTTAGTGTGATGGGTAAAATCAGGGGCGAAGTTCGAAATAAAGCAAAAAAGCGCACATAAAGTGGCTATTATATACGAACACTCCACCGCTTAAATGGGCGGTTTTATAAAATAATTTTTTCTCAATGTAATGACTTCTTTTTGAAAAATTTTTGTTTTAAATTACAGTAGTTTAATAGTTTAATAATTTCCTTTGCATTTTGTCGTTTTGCTGCAATAGTAAGGTACGGAAATATAAGCGCAAATTGTAATTGCTAAGTATTGAAAACTAAACTAGAAGGTCATATCAAAGACACTAGAATAACAAGATGAGTAACAGCCATACATTGCACTGTGGTCCAGAATTTAATTTTTTTGGCATAAAGTCTAAAAATTGAGCTACAGACTTTAAACTTTGTACTTTTTGTTGTTCAATAACAAATAGTTTACGCACAAAATTTGGAGTCTGTGCGACCACGCCCTCTCTTGCCTCCCATATTAACTACTGGTATGACTCAGGAGTCAACGAAATTTCATTGTTTTTTTTTTTTTAAATAAAAGTGTGTATATTGTTGTTTAAAAAATAATCGCCCTCTTCTTCTTTTAGTTCTACATTATAAATTTCCGAATCTGAACTCGAATCAGAATCAGAATGTGAATCCAATATTTTGTCCCATGGATCAGGTTTAAAATTAGACTGTATTTCCAAAAGACTTATACTGCCTTCAGAAGTGGTTTTTCCTATTTTTTCTCTCTTTCTTTTAATCAAATTGTTGATAATAGTGGGTCCGAGGAATCAATCGCTCTTTGGAAAATATCACTCATCCTATTGATCCGACTATTTTTCCTTGCATGTGATAGTCGGTCCCTTTTGTAAAGTTTATTCCAGGCTTCACTCGCATTATCAGTTTCCTTTTTAATCTTTCTCCTGCATATTGGTAGGATAAGTTTCGGCGCCCCTTTTGCTGGGGTGTTTTGGTGTTTTTAAAATCACTAACAAGAATTCTTATTTTAGACGCCATCCACTTGGTATGTTTGGAAATAAATCGGTCTAGTTGTCTGTTACACTCGGGCAGTTTTCTTTTAATAAATATATCAAAATTTACTATTTTTTTGTCAATCTCTTCTGTCTTTTTCGATTCTTGATTATTGTTGTTGATTGCGGAATAAACGTAATCCGAAAAATAATTTATTTGCCTATTGTTACGCCTCCAAATGTCCAGGAGGTCGCTATGTCTGAACTCGAACTTGCCTATATAAAATCAAATTTTTAAGAAAACGAGCAAAAATGGGCAAAAGATATTACTTTACCGTCAAAGACAATAGTTAAAGGTAAAAACTGAAGTTTTTAACTTTTGTCAGAAATTGTCAGAAAATTAGTTATACTCCACAAAACACAGGGACACGTTAGAATTTTCTGTTAAGATACACATAAATTGGATGTCACACAACATAAAAACAGTACAACTATACATATATTACCTACATAAGATAAAAACATCATACCTTGTCATTTATTTTCCATATTTTACTATAATTTTTGGATGCGTATTAACGATCATACTACGTGCAAAAGTAAGCAAATAATTTGGCTGGAATTGCATTCTGTCAATCAGCTGTTTAACACTGCACCTTTCAAAGCTCATAAAAAGATTTAGTGAAGCTTTCGGTCAATTTTGTTTTTGGTTTTTATTTATATGATCAGTTTTCTATAAGAAAATAATTGATAAAGGACGATATATTGCCATAAAAATTTAGACTTTATGCCAAAAAAACGAATTCTGGACCATAGTGCATTGGTTTGGGACTATGCAGCCACCTTATTGGTGAAGGCCAAAATTGCTCTCTTTCCGCTCGCTTACGCTGAGAGCGTAAGAAATCTAAAAATAGAGTTTGCTTGCTTGTGTGAGTAAAAACAAGAGGCGAGAACGTGTATATGTGTGCGTACTTGTGCTAGAAGACGATTTTCGGCCCGAAATCAATTCTGATCGAAGAAACGAATTTACATATTTGGAGTTTTGGCAATATGATGAAAAAAATTAAAATTAATAATTCGCGCCCTGACTATTATAATTTTTAAGTTTTTAAATTCGTTGGGTAATCTCGCCGCTCGAATTAGCTACCCTTTTTACATTTATATTTATAATGATATTTAATTATGTTTAATATATACATATAACATTCATTATTTACAAAAACCATAATGAGAAAGCACTACTTTTATTTGTGCACTTAATGCTCAACAATAAATTTTTTTATACACATTTGTTTTTTATTATTTTTAAAAATATTTCAAAAACTTTAATGTGTATTTTACAAATATAAAAAATGATATTTGTGCCTTTAGATTTCCGAAGTATTACAAATTTATAAAATAAATAAAAATATGAAAACAGTTTGTTGCAAGAGTCATATCTTGACGTACGAAGTGCGGACACAAGCACTCAACAATCTTTGCCTTAATAATTTTTCTCACGTTGCAAGCTGAACACTCTAATGACAAATTTTCTAATATAAAGTCATTTGTGAAATTTATTTTGGTATATTATGTACATAGATTCAGCTATTACTATTTCTAAGCTATATTTGAATATTAATAACGTTAAGGCGATGCAAAACAAGAATTTTTCACTTGGTGCCAATTGATCAAAAATAATAAAGATTTAAGTCTAAGAGCTTTTAAGGTGAAGGGCATATTTTGTCAAATATACAATGCATGAGCATACGTGTGCACACATACAGTTGTCTGCTATCACTGTATGCGTAGAAAAGAGATGTTCGCTGTAGCGCTCTCCGCTAACTCGCTCTCGAACAAAAATTCGAGAGAGCCTGTAGCCACCTCTAGAGCCACGGCGAAAAAATCGTGTGCCAAAAATTCGTATGGCGTTATATATCTTTGTTCATATAAATATATTACCCCATTACAATTGTAATGGCCTTCCCGTGGTATTCCCTGGGTAGCTATTATTACATATATTACATATAATTAATTATAAACATAAATATAAATATGTTAACGGTAGCTAATTCGAGCATCGAGCCACGGCGAAAAAATCGTGTGCCAAAAATTCGTATGGCGTTATATATCTTTGGTCATATAAATATATTACCCCATTACAATTGTAATGGCCTTCCCGTGGTATTCCCTGGGTAGCTACTATTACATATATTACATATAATTAATTATAAACATAAATATAAATATGTTAACGGTAGCTAATTCGAGCATCGATTTTTACGAGCGAATATTCCAAAACTTTAATATTATAATATTCACGGCGTGAATTTTTAATTATTATTTTATTTCATCATATTGATAAGAAATTGGCCAAAACTCCAAATATGTAAATTTATTTCTTCGATCAAAATTTCTTTGCCCCCGTGCACACCACGGCCGTGGTGTGGCGATTGAATTCATGTTCTTCATACTGATCATTCATAAATGCATCAATTGTGTCATCGATGAAATCTGCATCTTATTATTTACTAATTACTAAGTAAGATTTACTAATGAATTTGTTTTATTAAGTATTATATAAGTTAACGCAAGTTGCACTTGCATTAGGGTTCTCGGCACTCGCTGCCGCATACCTCACCTTGATATGACAACCAACATGCTGTGGTTCTCCAAATAATAGTCAAGATAGTTAAGAGGGTTCGAGTTTACGATTAGCTTTATTTTAAGGTTCAGTTCGCGATCTGCTAGCGGGTCCGTTATGTGTCCGTTCGAGACTGCCTTACTCTTCTCCCGCCCCGCTGCTTTTCTATACGCTTCCCCCGTTGACCCCTCTACACCACCCTGAGTGCGACCAACGGCACTTGTTCCGAATGCACACATACACAAACATGTTACTAGACAGGCCCCGAGTCGCCTGCTGACGGGGCCCGAAAACACGAGAGCCGAGTGCTGGTGAGTCCTGACGAAGAGCGCAAGAAGAGGGCCCGAAAACACGAGAGCCGAGCGCTGGTGAGACCTGACGAAGGGCGCAAGAAGAGGGTTCGTAACTTACACAAACATGTTACTAGACAGGCCCCGAGTCGCCTGCTGACGGGGCCCGAAAACACGAGAGCCGAGCGCTGGTGAGACCTGACGAAGAGCGCAAAAAGAGGGTTCATAACTCCTCCCCCCTCAAGATCTGCGTCCCGCAGATTAGTGAGCCTTGTTCAGCTCGGTTTGGCCCAATGCTTCTAAGTTGCGGCAATCTCGCGGACATCGGGCATGCCTTTGGTGGACATCAGCTTCTTCCATAGGAAATAAAAGCCTAGGAATATGCAGATTTCGAGTGCCGCCTCGGTGAGAAGAGAGGCTAGTAGCTCACTCGCCATGTTGGACATCTTTTCCAAATTCTTCATGCTCACGTCGTGGACGTATTCCAGAGAAAGTTGAAAGTTGCTGGCCGTTATGTGGCTCAACACGGCCGGCATCGCCATTAGATGACTGACCGAGTAACTGGAATAGTTTTGACCGTTGACCATTATCGTCTCATTGTCGAATTGGATGATAAAGGAGCCGATCAGGTCGTAGTTCTTTGCAGCCGTTCTTAGAGTTCCGTTGAAGTTGGTCAGGAGGAGCATTCCATCGTCGACTTGCTTAACCACTCGTTGGTTACTTCTTTGATATGAGCATTTGGCCTGGCCGCCCTTCAGTAGCCGAGGGATACAGCTAGCCTCCTCCAGTTTTTGCAGTTCCTCGAAGCCGTCGCTTGCGCGGCCAAGACGGCGTTCCAATCAGCAGCATCTGGAGATCCAGCTACCCATTTCCAAGCCGACCCCAGCCAGTCCAGTGAGCGGGATTTGCGCCGCATGCAGAAATCGAGCTTACAAAAAGACAATTCGTAAATATCTGGTCGTCTAAGTTGTTCTAAGACTACGTAGTGTGTGGGGGTACGGTACATTTTGTGTACTTATATTTTTATTTTTTTATATTTCTTATTTCTTATTTCTTATAATCTGTATTTTTTTATATTATTTTTTTATAATTTTTTTTATATTTCTTTTTGTATTTCTTAACTCATTTTGTTTCGGGAAATTGGGGAAATTGTACTATACTTGTTTTCCTTTGAATTGTGGTGTTGTGCATGTGTTTATACAATTTTTGTGTGCTATTGCATTTTGCAATATTTTTTCCTTGCGTGCGTGCTGTTACAGTTTTTTATTGATGACCTCTAATTTATTTCGGCACTGGGCACGGTGGTTCCGTAGTATCCCTTTTGGCTGGTTGCCTACTAAGGTACGGCCGCCACACAACTTGTTGGGCGGTTTTTTTTGGGTGCATTCCACACCACTTAACGTATCCAACAAGCTGCCACACACCACCTTATCACTCTGGGCGCTCATATTACTCGTACTGCCGCAGGTAAACTGCTGCAATGGTAAATTATTGGTTTATTCCACACAATCTTTTGCACTCGCGAATTGGCAAGGAGAAAAAAAAATTTTCCCACAAGCCGTACCGCCGCAGTGGGTTGATCGTGTTTTAATTATGTTATAGGTATCGTACAACTTTTGCGCTCGGCATGGACGACGTGGCGTCCTCCGGTAGCGGGTCGTTGTTTTATTAATTTAAATTAGGTCTTGGCGCAACATAGGTTTACATTTTTATTTTAGAAATTTTACACCTTTTATTGAATTATGCAATATTTGTTGCGCCCCGGGATGGGCGTAGTTCCCCCCGGCAACACTTCTTTTTCTTTTATGGATTTCAGATCTTAATCTGACTTATGCGCACCACCACTATTTTTACGCACAAATTTCCACAATTTTTTCGTATCACTTTTATCGGCCGGACATTGCCGGTCCCTGTTCGGGCGCCAGTTAACGCAAGTTGCACTTGCATTAGGGTTCTCGGCACTCGCTGCCGCATACCTCACCTTGATATGACAACCAACATGCTGTGGTTCTCCAAATAATAGTCAAGATAGTTAAGAGGGTTCGAGTTTACGATTAGCTTTATTTTAAGGTTCAGTTCGCGATCTGCTAGCGGTTCCGTTATGTGTCCGTTCGAGACTGCCCTGCTCTTCTCCCGCCCCGCTGCTTTTATATACGCTTCCCCCGTTGACCCCTCACCCTGAGTGCGACCAACGGCACTTGTTCCGAATGCACACATACACAAACATGTTACTAGACAGGCCCCGAGTCGCCTGCTGACGGGGCCCGAAAACACGAGAGCCGAGCGCTGGTGAGTCCTGACGAAGAGCGCAAGAAGAGGGTTCGTAACTTACACGAACATGTTACTAGACAGGCCCCGAGTCGCCTGCTGACGGGGCCCGAAAACACGAGAGCCGAGCGCTGGTGAGACCTGACGAAGAGCGCAAGAAGAGGGTTCATAACTTATATAATACTTACACTTTCACTACTAAACAAAACACATAACCTAAAAATATTGAATAACAAATCCTCTTGGAAAATATAGAATTAAACATATGAGCACGGAAATCTAACCAGCAAAACCAACCAAAAAAAAAACAACATTACAAAAATCAATGCAGTTAAATATAAGCTAGCTGTTAAAGTGCTTCGAAACCGCTTTTTAATCTACATATATGGAGGAACAAGAGATAAAGTATTCTATTAAGAAAGTGCTGTGAATATATAATATATATATATAGTCAATATAACCATCTGAAAAATGGGAAGAACGGAAATTAAAGATTTGAATCCTCCAAATTTGGTGCACTGCCTACCCTTAGTGGTCTTATCAAACAGAGCTTCGGCACGATCCTGCTGCAGACGGTAGTTGACGAATTTGTCGAAACATAGCCATACTTTTGTGATTCCACCAAGATACGATCCTCGCCGACAACGAGACTGAACTCCTGCGAAGTAAAGTGGGAATTTCTACATAAATAAACTTTATTTGTTTGTGCATCCATTATAATATTACGTAGTTGGACAAGTAGATCTCAGCATGCATTTCGTAAACGGACTCGCCGCGAACTCCACCACTTTTTTTTTATTCTATGTCCAGTAAACCGCCTACAGACTTTCGACTGACTCCGTCTTATGGCAGCAGCATCCTTCTCGTCGATCTTCTGCACCAGTTTTCCGAAATTTTCCGGTGCTATAGCCACATCCCGGCTGTTAAGTGCAGCAGGAACGCCGGACGCAGACTGGGCTCTATTCATATCTTGGTTGCGAACACGATGAGTTACCAAAGTGCCGATGAACTTGCTATTGTTCACAATAATGGTCTCTTCCTTGCTAAGCTGCACATTATATTTTCGCTCATCCCCTCAATTACAATTTGCATAAAGAAGTCCTTGAAGAGCTGGATCCTAACCAAAAACTTTGGGTTGATAGCGATGTCACAGACATCGACGGTCTTATCGGAACGATCCTTCGTGAGTCTGGGATCTGAGATGTTTATGGTCTTATAATTTGTTTTTTAGCATGCTATCGACTTCTTTATTAACTAAATCTGAAACAGGCATAGCATAGATATATTGTTTGCTATAAATTGCCCCAGCATTGTTAGTATTTATTTCTCCTCGAATATCTGTTCGAAAAGGGAGTTGTCTATTTATTTTAGAATGCTCCTTTTAAATTTATTATTAATCTTATTTCGAAATCTTTTATTTGATTTAAAAATATTTTTATATTATGCATTTTTCGATTCTTTCAACGTCGTTCTTTCCTTCTCTCATTAACGTTTCGGTTTTAAATATTTTTGTTCATCAAAGTATTTTTTATAATAAATTCTTTTAATGAACGGACACTTTTTTCCTCAATTAAAGAACAATATTATATTAAATTATACCCTTTTCCGCATATATTTTAGCTCCAATTTTCCTTAATAGATTATACCCAATTAAAAAAGTCGGATTCTAAACCTTAATTTTCATAAAAAAATAATTATGTTTTGTTTCAATTATTGTAATTATATGATAATATTTTATAAATGAGTATCCGTGAACTATAGATACTCTCTTGTAAATTGGCAATTTTTTTTTATTTTCTGAGTCAATTAATATTTTTATTTTTTTTGTTTTTCTGTCTATTCTGGTTATATGAGCATTCCCTTGTAGGGTTCTGATCTAAAAAATCATCCTCATCAATTTTATTAATTCTCATTCCTTTCTGGGGTGGTTGACTTACGGTCCCAGTTGCTTTTAATTGCTCTTTTTAATAGGTTTTGAGGTTAAATTTGTTGTGCTGGGTATCAATTAAAATTATGTTTTGGAAAAAAAGAGTATGATTCTGTCTGTTATATAAAATTATTACTCTGACGATTGTAGTTATTATTCGGACGAGTTTATGGACTATCTACTTGCATTGGTTCTGGTGAGGGTTGAGGGTTAGAATTGTTAGTTAAATTCCAATTTTTATTCTGTCTAAAGTTCCCGTTTGTAGGCCAATTAATATTCTGATTATTGTTCTGATTACTATTCAATGTAATGAATATATTATTATGCTGCCTGGAATACACTGTATTATTATTCAATCTATTTGATATATTATTATGCAACGTGGAATCTACTGGATTAAATCTTAAGTTGTTTCCTAATTTTTATTTTCAATCCTAAATTCATAATACCTATTTAAGAATTGGGATCGAAAGTTGTTAGACTCTAGTTCCTGACACTTCGCCAGAGCATTTGCCAAGTCTGGTGGATTTAGGGAAAAGAGTGTTTTTGTGATTGAACTGTTCAATCCAGAAATACAAATTCTAAGAGCGTTTCTCCTAATTGTTTTATTAGTTTCTTTGGTTATTTCACTGTCCTTTCCATATGTCATTATAATTTTATTTATGAGTAATGTCATTTTCTTATTTCAAGTACGACTGGCAACCCCGGCAGTAGAAGCATGTTTAGTGAACAGAGCAACGTGAAAATTGTGAAACTAATTTTTACTGCAAAAACCCATAGAGGAGTCCAGAACTCTGGCACAAGCAGCAAGTAGTGACCCCCAAAGTCACTATCAGTGAAATTTTAATGCAACGTAAACAATTTCAATAAAAAAAAAAACACTGTACATTTATTCGAGGAGGGGCTCCGCTGCCCAGCTGCCACGTGGTCTCAAAAGCAGGGCCATTTGTATAAATGTGGCAACCCCAGCAGCAGAAGCTGGTGTAGTAAAATTCAGGACGCTTGTTTAGCTATTGAGCTTTTTCAATAGCTGTTGCGAATAAAAAAAGCCGAAGAACGTTTGCTTACTTTACGACAGTGTTTATATTGCGAATTGTTTACGGAAGCTAAGGCCGACAAATAGCTATATCGAATGCACAAGTTTAGTCTTTTCCGAAACACGAAGAAGTGGAAATTGGCGGGACAGACAGGCGAAATGCAGCGCCCAAGCTTAACGTAGGTAGATAACAAAAAGAACAAGGAATGAGCGCCGTACAGATAAAGCGGTTTGCACTATGTGCATCGCAACTGCTACCACTGACTAATTCGGCTTACAATATTAAAGAGTATGAGATTAGTCTACTGCACAGTTTTGGCGGCTGCATGACCTAAGATCCTCCCCCCGTTGGAAGCTTGGCTTCCAACAGAGTCCTCAAGGGGAAGCAGACACAGCTTGTTCACTGCCCGCCTTATTACTCCAGACGAGATCCGTAATTCTGCAACTCGAGCGACGCCGTCTCTGCCAGGAATCAACTGCATGACTCTCGCCAAAGGCCATCTCATTGGGGGTAGATTCCCGTCCTTAACAAGAACGACGTTGTCCACGGCTACGCCAGGCTTTGGGGTGCGCCACTTGGAGCGCTGCTGGAGCAACGAGAGTATTTGACTCTTCCTTCCATCGCGACCAAAATATTTTCTAAAGGAAGGAGATGCGCTGCTAAGAGTCAAGCCAATTGTAGTTTAGGCCCGTTATATCTTGCTCGTCAAACGACGAAGGCGGACCACCATTGAGAAAATGCGCCGGAGTGAGGACGTCCAGATCGGCAGGGTTCTCTGAAATGGGAACTAAAGGTCTGGAGTTAATAACTGCCGAGTTAGTTCTGCCTTCGAAGTTCCAGAAGTTCATTTTCGGCGCCGACAAAGTTGGTGGCGTTGTCTGACCAAATTTGCTTCGGCTTCCGCCGGGTGCATATGAACCTCTTGAGTCCGCACAGAAACGCAACTGTCGAGAGATCATTGATCAGCTCCAGGTGCACTGCCTCGGTTGCAAACCATATAAATACGCAGACGTAGCATTTAACCGCTTGTTGCGAGTATCCGACTTGTGAAAGAAGGGTCCACAGAAGTCTATACCAGCAACCTCAAAAGCGTGAGATCCTTCCAAGCGCTCCTTGGGAAGGTCCGCCATTATGTGCTCGCCATTATTATCCGAAAACATCTTATGTTCACGGCCTTGGTAACCGTCTTCCTCCCCCCAATAGGCCAATATTGGGATCGAATTGCACCCAGAAGAGCTCGAGGTCCGGCATGAAGATTGCTTTCATGGTAATGCGAAATAATTGCCAGTCACCTTGGGACCTTGGATGGGACCTTGAAAGGATTTTCGGGTGGCGGCCATCAAAGTCCAATGACGAATTCCGGAGGCGACCGCCTACTCTAAGAAGTCCAAATTGATCCAGGAACTGCGAGAGCGAGGATATGGGACTAGACGAGGAAACTCTTCCCAGCGTTTTTAGGGACTGCAGGTCCTCCCATAACTGCGCGAGCTGTACCAACCACAGCACCATATGAGTACCCTCTTGAATGTGTGCGACGGTGAGCCCAGGATGACGAATTCGATAACAAAATTTGTAAATGTATGCAAACACTCGTTGCAGTGAGGGGTAAGAATTTGCAAATTTGGAGCTAGCAATTACATCCACGTACGGCGACTTTACGATGAACACACTTCGACGAAGCTCAAGCACCGATTTGTCAGAACAAACACTTGTTGGCCAATCTCTTTCAGGCTCCGTAAGATAGGCGGGTCCACACAGCAGCTCATAAAACAGGCTAGCTCCTATTAACAGGTCAACACCCTGAGCTTTATGAAATTCCGGGTCGGCGAGCTTTTCTGGAATCTTCCAGTCCCCAATGTCAACATTAGAACTTGGCTGGCGCTCCGTGATATTGGGAGCGATAACTGCTGTTATGCTCGTTGAGAAATCCGAAGCGACAATTCCTACCTATGTTTTCGCAATTCCTACCGAGAATCCATCAGTCGCGGACCATCTAGATGGAGCAGCGTGTGATGCCTGATTCCACAGGTGCGGCAGCGGCTCGAACTGCATTGCCGTAGCTGATGACCTGCCTTTAGGCAATTTAGGCAAAGTGCTAGTCTCTTTGCCTCGCGCAGACGATCTATTGGCGCTAAGTCTCTAAATTGCGGGCAATAATATATGGCATGCTCTGCACTATGGCAAAGCATGCAACCAAGAGAATTTTGGGTGGTAGCAACTAGCGTCGAACGATTTCTGCCCACCTGAACGGCTGGCGCATAGGTTGCCACTGCGCAATCCACGGCCTCCAAAGTCCTACATCCCTGCTCCAGGAATGCAGCCATCGAATCCCACGACAGAATAAGGTTGGCAAAGACCGGATCCTCCAAGCGCTCCTCCCACTTAGCTTGGCTCGCCGCATCCAGCTTTTGCAGCAGCACTTGCACAATGATGCAGCCAGCGATTTGCTCAGTGGTGCCCAAACCCTTCAACGCACGAATGTGAGCGTTAAACTTGTCCGACAATTCCCGAAGCGATGCCACTGAACCATTCCGTACTACCTTTAAACCCAGAATCTAGTTGATGTGCGCCTGAAAAACAAGACGCCGATTATCAAACCTTTTTTGAAGCAACTCTAAAGCCACTTCGTAATTGCTGTTTGAAATCTCCAATGATCGTATAGTTTCCAGCGCTGAATCCCTCAAACATGACCGCAGATGTTGAAATTTCTCAATGTTGGAGAGGTCCGGATGGCTGTCGATTATGCTCGTGAACACGGAGTAAAAATCAGCCCAGTTTGCGTAGCCTCCGCCAAACGTTGGCAGCTGCACAGGCGGCAACGGCATCGGCCTCGGCCGCGGCTGCGTTTGAGGACCACTACACTGGTGGGGCACAACACCTTCCGCAAGCGTTGAGTGCGGCGCGAAATGCACATTGCGTTTGGCTATTTCCGCGCGCACACTAGCCTTGAATTCAACGATGAATTCATCGAAAGACTCGCTCCTTTCACTGCCAATTTCGTCGAAGTCCAATTCCACCAGTTCTGTATGCAGAAAATTGAACGCACTTTGCAGCTCATCAATCTGCAGCAGCCTCAGCGTAAGAGTGGGTTCGTCGTATCCGCTTAGCGTCTCATTAGACAGCCACGTTTGTAGCCTCTGCAACCTGTTGAACAGCGCATTGGCTTTGCGCTTTAAAAAAGTCACCCTGTTTTTGTCACCTTTAGCGGGCATAGCAACAAATCGCCTTTAGTTCGGTTCAGCGGGAAGATGAGCACAAAATAAATGCCGAAAATGCAAGCGAAGTCAATCCACGTAACGATATATGTAGCAATGTATGTATGTAATGCTAGCTCGCTTAAACAAATCCACTATCACCGAAATCACCACTCACTTGTCCAACCGACTGCGATTTAATGTATTTATATTTATTTATAAACGGGATAAGTGCATTAATTAATGCATGCAAATTAACACTATCACGTCGGGGTCACCAATGTTTAGCTATTGAGCTTTTTCAATAGCTGTTGCGAATAATAAAAAGCCGAAGAACGACAGGGTTTATTTTGCGAATTGCTTAAGGCAGCTAAGGCCGACAAAGAGCTATATCGAATGCACAAGTTTAGTCTTTTCCGAAACACGAAGAAGTGGCAATTGGCGGGACAGACAGCCGAAATGCAGCGCCCAAGCTTAACGTAGGTAGATAATAAAAAAGAACAAGCAATGAGCGCCGTACAGATAAAGCGGTTTGCACTATGTGCATCGCAACTGCTACCACTGACTAATTCGGCTTACAATATTAAAGAGTATGAGATTAGTCTACTGCACAGTTTTGGCGGCTGCATGACCCAAGATCCTCCCCCCGTTGGAAGCTTGGCTTCCAACAGAGTCCTCAAGGGGAAGCAGACACAGCTTGTTCACTGCCCGCCTTATTACTCCAGACGAGATCCGTAATTCTGCAACTCGAGCGACGCCGTCTCTGCCAGGAATCAACTGCATGACTCTCGCCAAAGGCCATCTCATTGGGGGTAGATTCCCGTCCTTAACAAGAACGACGTTGTCCACGGCTACGCCAGGCTTTGGGGTGCGCCACTTGGAGCGCTGCTGGAGCAACGAGAGTATTTGACTCTTCCTTCCATCGCGACCAAAATATTTGCTAAAGGAAGGAGATGCGCTGCCAAGAGTCAAGCCAATTGTAGTTTAGGCCCGTTATATCTGGCTCGTCAAACGACGAAGGCGGACCACCATTGAGAAAATGCGCCGGAGTGAGGACGTCCAGATCGGCAGGGTTCTCTGAAATGGGAACTGAAGGTCTGGAGTTAATAACTGCCGAGTTAGTTCTGCCTTCGAAGTTCCAGAAGTTCATTTATAAATACGCAGACGTAGCATTTAACCGCGGGCTTGTTGCGAGTATCCGACTTGTGAAAGAAGGGTCCACAGAAGTCTATACCAGCAACCTCAAAAGCGTGAGATCCTTCCAAGCGCTCCTTGGGAAGGTCCGCCATTATGTGCTCGCCATTATTATCCGAAAACATCTTATGTTCACGGCCTTGGTAACCGTCTTCCTCCCCCCAATAGGCCAATATTGGGATCGAATTGCACCCAGAAGAGCTCGAGGTCCGGCATGAAGATTGCTTTCATGGTAATGCGAAATAATTGCCAGTCACCTTGGGACCTTGGGATGGGACCTTGGAAGGATTTTCGGGTGGCGGCCATCAAAGTCCAATGACGAATTCCGGAGGCGACCGCCTACTCTAAGAAGTCCAAATTGATCCAGGAACTGCGAGAGCGAGGATATGGGACTAGACGAGGAAACTCTTCCCAGCGTTTTTAGGGACTGCAGGTCCTCCCATAACTGCGCGAGCTGTACCAACCACAGCACCATATGAGTACCCTCTTGAATGTGTGCGACGGTGAGACCAGGATGACGAATTCGATAACAAAATTTGTAAATGTATGCAAACACTCGTTGCAGTGAGGGGTAAGAATTTGCAAATTTGGAGCTAGCAATTACATCCACGTACGGCGACTTTACGATGAACACACTTCGACGAAGCTCAAGCACCGATTTGTCAGAACAAACACTTGTTGGCCAATCTCTTTCAGGCTCCGTAAGATAGGCGGGTCCATGCGCCCAGAGTGACGATTCGCTAATCTCAGACGGCAGGGATCCTCTGGATAAGATGTCAGCCGGATTTAACGCTGTTGGAACATAACGCCAAGCCGTGACATCTGTCAGCTCCTGACAGCTCCTTGCTAGCTGAAGAAGGAACGCGGGAAGCTATTAAGGCGCTACCGCAAGGGCGCGCAGCCTCCAGACACAACCCAGCCCAGACGAGTTTTTTGAAGCAGGGGCAGTCCTGGCAACAACTTTATCTGACCTACGCACAGCAGCTCATAAAACAGGCTAGCTCCTATTAACAGGTCAACACCCTGAGCTTTATGAAATTCCGGGTCGGCGAGCTTTTCTGGAATCTTCCAGTCCCCAATGTCCACATTAGAACTTGGCTGGCGCTCCGTGATATTGGGAGCGATAACTGCTGTTATGCTCGTTGAGAAATCCGAAGCGACAATTCCTACCTATGTTTTCGCAATTCCTACCGAGAATCCATCAGTCGGGGACCATCTAGATGGAGCAGCGTGTGATGCCTGATTCCACAGGTGCGGCAGCGGCTCGAACTGCATTGCCGTAGCTGATGACCTGCCTTTAGGCAATTTAGGCAAAGTGCTAGTCTCTTTGCCTCGCGCAGACGATCTACTGGCGCTAAGTCTCTAAATTGCGGGCAATAATATATGGCATGCTCTGCACTATGGCAAAGCATGCAACCAAGAGAATTTTGGGTGGTAGCAACTAGCGTCGAACGATTTCTGCCCACCTGAACGGCTGGCGCATAGGTTGCCACTGCGCAATCCACGGCCTCCAAAGTCCTACATCCCTGCTCCAGGAATGCAGCCATCGAATCCCACGACAGAATAAGCGTAAGAGTGGGTTCGTCGTATCCGCTTAGCGTCTCATTAGACAGCCACGTTTGTAGCCTCTGCAACCTGTTGAACAGCGCATTGGCTTTGCGCTTTAAAAAAGTCACCCTGTTTTTGTCACCTTCAGCGGGCATAGCAACAAATCGCCTTTAGTTCGGTTCAGCGGGAAGATGAGCACAAAATAAATGCCGAAAATGCAAGCGAAGTCAATCCACGTAACGATATATGTAGCAATGTATGTATGTAATGCTAGCTCGCTTAAACAAATCCACTATCACCGAAATCACCACTCACTTGCCCAACCGACTGCGATTTAATGTATTTATATTTATTTATAAACGGGATAAGTGCATTAATTAATGCATGCAAATTAACACTATCACGTCGGGGTCACCAATGTTTAGCTATTGAGCTTTTTCAATAGCTGTTGCGAATAATAAAAAGCCGAAGAACGACAGTGTTTATTTTGCGAATTGCTTAAGGCAGCTAAGGCCGACAAAGAGCTATATCGAATGCACAAGTTTAGTCTTTTCCGAAACACGAAGAAGTGGCAATTGGCGGGACAGACAGCCGAAATGCAGCGCCCAAGCTTAACGTAGGTAGATAATAAAAAAGAACAAGCAATGAGCGCCGTACAGATAAAGCGGTTTGCACTATGTGCATCGCAACTGCTACCACTGACTAATTCGGCTTACAATATTAAAGAGTATGAGATTAGTCTACTGCACAGTTTTGGCGGCTGCATGACCCAAGATCCTCCCCCCGTTGGAAGCTTGGCTTCCAACAGAGTCCTCAAGGGGAAGCAGACACAGCTTGTTCACTGCCCGCCTTATTACTCCAGACGAGATCCGTAATTCTGCAACTCGAGCGACGCCTTCTCTGCCAGGAATCAACTGCATGACTCTCGCCAAAGGCCATCTCATTGGGGGTAGATTCCCGTCCTTAACAAGAACGACGTTGTCCACGGCTACGCCAGGCTTTGGGGTGCGCCACTTGGAGCGCTGCTGGAGCAACGAGAGTATTTGACTCTTCCTTCCATCGCGACCAAAATATTTGCTAAAGGAAGGAGATGCGCTGCCAAGAGTCAAGCCAATTGTAGTTTAGGCCCGTTATATCTGGCTCGTCAAACGACGAAGGCGGACCACCATTGAGAAAATGCGTCGGAGTGAGGACGTCCAGATCGGCAGGGTTCTCTGAAATGGGAACTAAAGGTCTGGAGTTAATAACTGCCGAGTTAGTTCTGCCTTCGAAGTTCCAGAAGTTCATTTTCGGCGCCGACAAAGTTGGTGTCGTTGTCTGACCAAATTTGCTTCGGCTTCCGCCGGGTGCATATGAACCTCTTGAGTCCGCACAGAAACGCAACTGTCGAGAGATCATTGATCAGCTCCAGGTGCACTGCCTCGGTTGCAAACCATATAAATACGCAGACGTAGCATTTAACCGCGGGCTTGTTGCGAGTATCCGACTTGTGAAAGAAGGGTCCACAGAAGTCTATACCAGCAACCTCAAAAGCGTGAGATCCTTCCAAGCGCTCCTTGGGAAGGTCTGCCATTATGTGCTCGCCATTATTATCCGAAAACATCTTATGTTCACGGCCTTGGTAACCGTCTTCCTCCCCCCATAGGCCAATATTGGGATCGAATTGCACCCAGAAGAGCTCGAGGTCCGGCATGAAGATTGCTTTCATGGTAATGCGAAATAATTGCCAGTCACCTTGGGACCTTGGGATGGGACCTTGGAAGAATTTTCGGGTGGCGGCCATCAAAGTCCAATGACGAATTCCGAACTCCGGCGACCGCCTACTCTAAGAAGTCCAAATTGATCGAGGAACTGCGAGAGCGAGGATATGGGACTAGACGAGGAAACTCTTCCCAGCGTTTTTAGGGACTGCAGGTCCTCCCATAACTGCGCGAGCTGTACCAACCACAGCACCATATGAGTACCCTCTTGAATGTGTGCGACGGTGAGCCCAGGATGACGAATTCGATAACAAAATATGTAAATGTATGCAAACACTCGTTGCAGTGAGGGGTAAGAATTTGCAAATTTGGAGCTAGCAATTACATCCACGTACGGCGACATTACGATGAACACACTTCGACGAAGCTCAAGCACCGATTTGTCAGAACAAACACTTGTTGGCCAATCTCTTTCAGGCTCCGTAAGATAGGCGGGTCCATGCGCCCAGAGTGACGATTCGCTAGTCTCAGACGGCAGGGATCCTCTGGATAAGATGTCAGCCGGATTTAACGCTGTTGGAACATAACGCCAAGCCGTGACATCTGTCAGCTCCTGACAGCTCCTTGCTGGCTGAAAAAGGAACGCGTGAAGCTATTAAGGCGCTACGGCAAGGGCGCAGACTCCAGACACAACCCAGCCCAGACGAGTTTTTTGAAGCAGGGGCAGTCCTGGCAACAACTTTATGTGACCTACGCACAGCAGCTCATAAAACAGGCTAGCTCCTATTAACAGGTCAACACCCTGAGCTTTATGAAATTCCGGGTCGGCGAGCTTTTCTGGAATCTTCCAGTCCCCAATGTCCACATTAGAACTTGGCTGGCGCTCCGTGATATTGGGAGCGATAACTGCTGTTATGCTCGTAGAGAAATCCGATGCGACAATTCCTACCTATGTTTTCGCAATTCCTACCGAGAATCCATCAGTCGCGGACCATCTAGATGGAGCAGCGTGTGATGCCTGATTCCACAGGTGCGGCAGCGGCTCGAACTGCATTGCCGTAGCTGATGACCTGCCATTAGGCAATTTTGGCAAAGTGCTAGTCTCTTTGCCTCGCGCAAGTCTCTAAATTGCGGGCAATAATATATGGCATGCTCTGCACTATGGCAAAGCATGCAACCAAGAGAATTTTGGGTGGTAGCAACTAGCGTCGAACGATTTCTGCCCACCTGAACGGCTGGCGCATAGGTTGCCACTGCGCAATCCACGGCCTCCAAAGTCCTACATCCCTGCTCCAGGAATGCAGCCATCGAATCCCACGACAGAATAAGGTTGGCAAAGACCGGATCCTCCAAGCGCTCCTCCCACTTAGCTTGGCTCGCCGCATCCAGCTTTTGCAGCAGCACTTGCACAATGATGCAGCCAGCGATTTGCTCAGTGGTGCCCAAACCCTTCAACGCACGAATGTGAGCGTTAAACTTGTCCGACAATTCCCGAAGCGATGCCACTGAACCATTCCGTACTACCTTTAAACCCAGAATCTAGTTGATGTGCGCCTGAAAAACGAGTGCCGATTATCAAACCTTTTTTGAAGCAACTCTAAAGCCACTTCGTAGTTGCTGTTTGAAATCTCCAATGATCGGATAGTTTCCAGCGCTGAATCCCTCAAACATGACCGCAGATGTTGAAATTTCTCAATGTTGGAGAGGTCCGGATGGCTGTCGATTATGCTCGTGAACACGGAGTAAAAATCAGCCCAGTTTGCGTGGCCTCCGCCAAACGTTGGCAGCTGCACAGGCGGCAACGGCATCGGCCTCGGCCGCGGCTGCGTTTGAGGACCACTACACTGGTGGGGCACAACACCTTCCGCAAGCGTTGAGTGCGGCGCGAAATGCACATTGCGTTTGGCTATTTCCGCGCGCACACTAGCCTTGAATTCAACGATGAATTCATCGAAAGACTCGCTCCTTTCACTGCCAATTTCGTCGAAGTCCAATTCCACCAGTTCTGTATGCAGAAAATTGAACGCACTTTGCAGCTCATCAATCTGCTCCAGCCTCAGCGTAAGAGTGGGTTCGTCGTATCCGCTTAGCGTCTCATTAGACAGCCACGTTTGTAGCCTCTGCAACCTGTTGAACAGCGCATTGGCTTTGCGCTTTAAAAAAGTCACCCTGTTTTTGTCACCTTCAGCGGGCATAGCAACAAATCGCCTTTAGTTCGGTTCAGCGGGAAGATGAGCACAAAATAAATGCCGAAAATGCAAGCGAAGTCAATCCACGTAACGATATATGTAGCAATGTATGTATGTAATGCTAGCTCGCTTAAACAAATCCACTATCACCGAAATTACCACTCACTTGCCCAACCGACTGCGATTTAATGTATTTATATTTATTTATAAACGGGATAAGTGCATTAATTAATGCATGCAAATTAACACTATCACGTCGGGGTCACCAATGTTTAGCTATTGAGCTTTTTCAATAGCTGTTGCGAATAATAAAAAGCCGAAGAACGACAGTGTTTATTTTGCGAATTGCTTAAGGCAGCTAAGGCCGACAAAGAGCTATATCGAATGCACAAGTTTAGTCTTTTCCGAAACACGAAGAAGTGGCAATTGGCGGGACAGACAGCCGAAATGCAGCGCCCAAGCTTAACGTAGGTAGATAATAAAAAAGAACAAGCAATGAGCGCCGTACAGATAAAGCGGTTTGCACTATGTGCATCGCAACTGCTACCACTGACTAATTCGGCTTACAATATTAAAGAGTATGAGATTAGTCTACTGCACAGTTTTGGCGGCTGCATGACCCAAGATCCTCCCCCCGTTGGAAGCTTGGCTTCCAACAGAGTCCTCAAGGGGAAGCAGACACAGCTTGTTCACTGCCCGCCTTATTACTCCAGACGAGATCCGTAATTCTGCAACTCGAGCGACGCCTTCTCTGCCAGGAATCAACTGCATGACTCTCGCCAAAGGCCATCTCATTGGGGGTAGATTCCCGTCCTTAACAAGAACGACGTTGTCCACGGCTACGCCAGGCTTTGGGGTGCGCCACTTGGAGCGCTGCTGGAGCAACGAGAGTATTTGACTCTTCCTTCCATCGCGACCAAAATATTTGCTAAAGGAAGGAGATGCGCTGCCAAGAGTCAAGCCAATTGTAGTTTAGGCCCGTTATATCTGGCTCGTCAAACGACGAAGGCGGACCACCATTGAGAAAATGCGCCGGAGTGAGGACGTCCAGATCGGCAGGGTTCTCTGAAATGGGAACTAAAGGTCTGGAGTTAATAACTGCCGAGTTAGTTCTGCCTTCGAAGTTCCAGAAGTTCATTTATAAATACGCAGACGTAGCATTTAACCGCGGGCTTGTTGCGAGTATCCGACTTGTGAAAGAAGGGTCCACAGAAGTCTATACCAGCAACCTCAAAAGCGTGAGATCCTTCCAAGCGCTCCTTGGGAAGGTCTGCCATTATGTGCTCGCCATTATTATCCGAAAACATCTTATGTTCACGGCCTTGGTAACCGTCTTCCTCCCCCCATAGGCCAATATTGGGATCGAATTGCACCCAGAAGAGCTCGAGGTCCGGCATGAAGATTGCTTTCATGGTAATGCGAAATAATTGCCAGTCACCTTGGGACCTTGGGATGGGACCTTGGAAGGATTTTCGGGTGGCGGCCATCAAAGTCCAATGACGAATTCCGGAGGCGACCGCCTACTCTAAGAAGTCCAAATTGATCCAGGAACTGCGAGAGCGAGGATATGGGACTAGACGAGGAAACTCTTCCCAGCGTTTTTAGGGACTGCAGGTCCTCCCATAACTGCGCGAGCTGTACCAACCACAGCACCATATGAGTACCCTCTTGAATGTGTGCGACGGTGAGCCCAGGATGACGAATTCGATAACAAAATTTGTAAATGTATGCAAACACTCGTTGCAGTGAGGGGTAAGAATTTGCAAATTTGGAGCTAGCAATTACATCCACGTACGGCGACTTTACGATGAACACACTTCGACGAAGCTCAAGCACCGATTTGTCAGAACAAACACTTGTTGGCCAATCTCTTTCAGGCTCCGTAAGATAGGCGGGTCCATGCGCCCAGAGTGACGATTCGCTAATCTCAGACGGCAGGGATCCTCTGGATAAGATGTCAGCCGGATTTAACGCTGTTGGAACATAACGCCAAGCCGTGACATCTGTCAGCTCCTGACAGCTCCTTGCTGGCTGAAAAAGGAACGCGTGAAGCTATTAAGGCGCTACCGCAAGGGCGCAGCCTCCAGACACAACCCAGCCCAGACGAGTTTTTTGAAGCAGGGGCAGTCCTGGCAACAACTTTATCTGACCTACGCACAGCAGCTCATAAAACAGGCTAGCTCCTATTAACAGGTCAACACCCTGAGCTTTATGAAATTCCGGGTCGGCGAGCTTTTCTGGAATCTTCCAGTCCCCAATGTCAACATTAGAACTTGGCTGGCGCTCCGTGATATTGGGAGCGATAACTGCTGTTATGCTCGTTGAGAAATCCGAAGCGACAATTCCTACCTATGTTTTCGCAATTCCTACCGAGAATCCATCAGTCGCGGACCATCTAGATGGAGCAGCGTGTGATGCCTGATTCCACAGGTGCGGCAGCGGCTCGAACTGCATTGCCGTAGCTGATGACCTGCCTTTAGGCAATTTAGGCAAAGTGCTAGTCTCTTTGCCTCGCGCAGACGATCTACTGGCGCTAAGTCTCTAAATTACGGGCAATAATATATGGCATGCTCTGCACTATGGCAAAGCATGCAACCAAGAGAATTTTGGGTGGTAGCAACTAGCGTCGAACGATTTCTGCCCACCTGAACGGCTGGCGCATAGGTTGCCACTGCGCAATCCACGGCCTCCAAAGTCCTACATCCCTGCTCCAGGAATGCAGCCATCGAATCCCACGACAGAATAAGGTTGGCAAAGACCGGATCCTCCAAGCGCTCCTCCCACTTAGCTTGGCTCGCCGCATCCAGCTTTTGCAGCAGCACTTGCACAATGATGCAGCCAGCGATTTGCTCAGTGGTGCCCAAACCCTTCAACGCACGAATGTGAGCGTTAAACTTGTCCGACAATTCCCGAAGCGATGCCACTGAACCATTCCGTACTACCTTTAATCCCAGAATCTAGTTGATGTGCGCCTGAAAAACAAGACGCCGATTATCAAACCTTTTTTGAAGCAACTCTAAAGCCACTTCGTAATTGCTGTTTGAAATCTCCAATGATCGGATAGTTTCCAGCGCTGAATCCCTCAAACATGACCGCAGATGTTGAAATTTCTCAATGTTGGAGAGGTCCGGATGGCTGTCGATTATGCTCGTGAACACGGAGTAAAAATCAGCCCAGTTTGCGTAGCCTCCGCCAAACGTTGGCAGCTGCACAGGCGGCAACGGCATCGGCCTCGGCCGCGGCTGCGTTTGAGCCACTTCGTAATTGCTGTTTGAAATCTCCAATGATCGATAGTTTCCAGCGCTGAATCCCTCAAACATGACCGCAGATGTTGAAATTTCTCAATGTTGGAGAGGTCCGGATGGCTGTCGATTATGCTCGTGAACACGGAGTAAAAATCAGCCCAGTTTGCGTAGCCTCCGCCAAACGTTGGCAGCTGCACAGCGGCAACGGCATCGGCCTCGGCCGCGGCTGCGTTTGAGGACCACTACACTGGTGGGGCACAACACCTTCCGCAAGCGTTGAGTGCGGCGCGAAATGCACATTGCGTTTGGCTATTTCCGCGCGCACACTAGCCTTGAATTCAACGATGAATTCATCAAAAGACTCGCTCCTTTCACTGCCAATTTCGTCGAAGTCCAATTCCACCAGTTCTGTATGCAGAAAATTGAACGCACTTTGCAGCTCATCAATCTGCTCCAGCCTCAGCGTAAGAGTGGGTTCGTCGTATCCGCTTAGCGTCTCATTAGACAGCCACGTTTGTGGCCTCTGCAACCTGTTGAACAGCGCATTGGCTTTGCGCTTTAAAAAAGTCACCCTGTTTTTGTCACCTTCAGCGGGCATAGCAACAAATCGCCTTTAGTTCGGTTCAGCGGGAAGATGAGCACAAAATAAATGCCGAAAATGCAAGCGAAGTCAATCCACGTAACGATATATGTAGCAATGTATGTATGTAATGCTAGCTCGCTTAAACAAATCCACTATCACCGAAATCACCACTCACTTGCCCAACCGACTGCGATTTAATGTATTTATATTTATTTATAAACGGGATAAGTGCATTAATTAATGCATGCAAATTAACACTATCACGTCGGGGTCACCAATGTTTAGCTATTGAGCTTTTTCAATAGCTGTTGCGAATAATAAAAAGCCGAAGAACGACAGTGTTTATTTTGCGAATTGCTTAAGGCAGCTAAGGCCGACAAAGAGCTATATCGAATGCACAAGTTTAGTCTTTTCCGAAACACGAAGAAGTGGCAATTGGCGGGACAGACAGCCGAAATGCAGCGCCCAAGCTTAACGTAGGTAGATAATAAAAAAGAACAAGCAATGAGCGCCGTACAGATAAAGCGGTTTGCACTATGTGCATCGCAACTGCTACCACTGACTAATTCGGCTTACAATATTAAAGAGTATGAGATTAGTCTACTACACAGTTTTGGCGGCTGCATGACCCAAGATCCTCCCCCCGTTGGAAGCTTGGCTTCCAACAGAGTCCTCAAGGGGAAGCAGACACAGCTTGTTCACTGCCCGCCTTATTACTCCAGACGAAATCCGTAATTCTGCAACTCGAGCGACGCCGTCTCTGCCAGGAATCAACTGCATGACTCTCGCCAAAGGCCATCTCATTGGGGGTAGATTCCCGTCCTTAACAAGAACGACGTTGTCCACGGCTACGCCAGGCTTTGGGTGCGCCACTTGGAGCGCTGCTGGAGCAACGAGAGTATTTGACTCTTCCTTCCATCGCGACCAAAATATTTGCTAAAGGAAGGAGATGCGCTGCCAAGATTCAAGCCAATTGTAGTTTAGGCCCGTTATATCTGGCTCGTCAAACGACGAAGGCGGACCACCATTGAGAAAATGCGTCGGAGTGAGGACGTCCAGATCGGCAGGGTTCTCTGAAATGGGAACTAAAGGTCTGGAGTTAATAACTGCCGAGTTAGTTCTGCCTTCGAAGTTCCAGAAGTTCATTTTCGGCGCCGACAAAGTTGTGTCGTTGTCTGACCAAATTTGCTTCGGCTTCCGCCGGGTGCATATGAACCTCTTGAGTCCGCACAGAAACGCAACTGTCCAGAGATCATTGATCACCTCCAGGTGCACTGCCTCGGTTGCAAACCATATAAATACGCAGACGTAGCATTTAACCGCGGGCTTGTTGCGAGTATCCGACTTGTGAAAGAAGGGTCCACAGAAGTCTATACCAGCAACCTCAAAAGCGTGAGATCCTTCCAAGCGCTCCTTGGGAAGGTCTGCCATTATGTGCTCGCCATTATTATCCGAAAACATCTTATGTTCACGGCCTTGGTAACCGTCTTCCTCCCCCCCATAGGCCAATATTGGGATCGAATTGCACCCAGAAGAGCTCGAGGTCCGGCATGAAGATTGCTTTCATGGTAATGCGAAATAATTGCCAGTCACCTTGGGACCTTGGGATGGGACCTTGGAAGGATTTTCGGGTGGCGGCCATCAAAGTCCAATGACGAATTCCGGAGGCGACCGCCTACTCTAAGAAGTCCAAATTGATCGAGGAACTGCGAGAGCGAGGATATGGGACTAGACGAGGAAACTCTTCCCAGCGTTTTTAGGGACTGCAGGTCCTCCCATAACTGCGCGAGCTGTACCAACCACAGCACCATATGAGTACCCTCTTGAATGTGTGCGACGGTGAGCCCAGGATGACGAATTCGATAACAAAATATGTAAATGTATGCAAACACTCGTTGCAGTGAGGGGTAAGAATTTGCAAATTTGGAGCTAGCAATTACATCCACGTACGGCGACATTACGATGAACACACTTCGACGAAGCTCAAGCACCGATTTGTCAGAACAAACACTTGTTGGCCAATCTCTTTCAGGCTCCGTAAGATAGGCGGGTCCATGCGCCCAGAGTGACGATTCGCTAGTCTCAGACGGCAGGGATCCTCTGGATAAGATGTCAGCCGGATTTAACGCTGTTGGAACATAACGCCAAGCCGTGACATCTGTCAGCTCCTGACAGCTCCTTGCTGGCTGAAAAGGAACGCGTGAAGCTATTAAGGCGCTACCGCAAGGGCGCAGACTCCAGACACAACCCAGCCCAGACGAGTTTTTTGAAGCAGGGGCAGTCCTGGCAACAACTTTATCTGACCTACGCACAGCAGCTCATAAAACAGGCTAGCTCCTATTAACAGGTCAACACCCTGAGCTTTATGAAATTCCGGGTCGGCGAGCTTTTCTGGAATCTTCCAGTCCCCAATGTCCACATTAGAACTTGGCTGGCGCTCCGTGATATTGGGAGCGATAACTGCTGTTATGCTCGTAGAGAAATCCGATGCGACAATTCCTACCTATGTTTTCGCAATTCCTACCGAGAATCCATCAGTCGCGGACCATCTAGATGGAACAGCGTGTGATGCCTGATTCCACAGGTGCGGCAGCGGCTCGAACTGCATTGCCGTAGCTGATGACCTGCCTTTAGGCAATTTTGGCAAAGTGCTAGTCTCTTTGCCTCGCGCAAGTCTCTAAATTGCGGGCAATAATATATGGCATGCTCTGCACTATGGCAAAGCATGCAACCAAGAGAATTTTGGGTGGTAGCAACTAGCGTCGAACGATTTCTGCCCACCTGAACGGCTGGCGCATAGGTTGCCACTGCGCAATCCACGGCCTCCAAAGTCCTACATCCCTGCTCCAGGAATGCAGCCATCGAATCCCACGACAGAATAAGGTTGGCAAAGACCGGATCCTCCAAGCGCTCCTCCCACTTAGCTCGGCTCGCCGCATCCAGCTTTTGCAGCAGCACTTGCACAATGATGCAGCCAGCGATTTGCTCAGTGGTGCCCAAACCCTTCAACGCACGAATGTGAGCGTTAAACTTGTCCGACAATTCCCGAAGCGATGCCACTGAACCATTCCGTACTACCTTTAAACCCAGAATCTAGTTGATGTGCGCCTGAAAAACGAGATGCCGATTATCAAACCTTTTTTGAAGCAACTCTAAAGCCACTTCGTAATTGCTGTTTGAAATCTCCAATGATCGGATAGTTTCCAGCGCTGAATCCCTCAAACATGACCGCAGATGTTGAAATTTCTCAATGTTGGAGAGGTCCGGATGGCTGTCGATTATGCTCGTGAACACGGAGTAAAAATCAGCCCAGTTTGCGTGCCTCCGCCAAACGTTGGCAGCTGCACAGGCGGCAACGGCATCGGCCTCGGCCGCGGCTGCGTTTGAGGACCACTACACTGGTGGGGCACAACACCTTCCGCAAGCGTTGAGTGCGGCGCGAAATGCGCATTGCGTTTGGCTATTTCCGCGCGTACACTAGCCTTGAATTCAACGATGAATTCATCGAAAGACTCGCTCCTTTCACTGCCAATTTCGTCGAAGTCCAATTCCACCAGTTCTGTATGCAGAAAATTGAACGCACTTTGCAGCTCATCAATCTGCTCCAGCCTCAGCGTAAGAGTGGGTTCGTCGTATCCGCTTAGCGTCTCATTAGACAGCCACGTTTGTAGCCTCTGCAACCTGTTGAACAGCGCATTGGCTTTGCGCTTTAAAAAAGTCACCCTGTTTTTGTCACCTTCAGCGGGCATAGCAACAAATCGCCTTTAGTTCGGTTCAGCGGGAAGATGAGCACAAAATAAATGCCGAAAATGCAAGCGAAGTCAATCCACGTAACGATATATGTAGCTATGTATGTATGTAATGCTAGCTCGCTTAAACAAATCCACTATCACCGAAATCACCACTCACTTGCCCAACCGACTGCGATTTAATGTATTTATATTTATTTATAAACGGGATAAGTGCATTAATTAATGCATGCAAATTAACACTATCACGTCGGGGTCACCAATGTTTAGCTATTGAGCTTTTTCAATAGCTGTTGCGAATTAAAAAAATCCGAAGAACGACAGTGTTTATTTTGCGAATTGCTTAAGGCAGCTAAGGCCGACAAAGAGCTATATCGAATGCACAAGTTTAGTCTTTTCCGAAACACGAAGAAGTGGCAATTGGCGGGACAGACAGCCGAAATGCAGCGCCCAAGCTTAACGTAGGTAGATAATAAAAAAGAACAAGCAATGAGCGCCGTACAGATAAAGCGGTTTGCACTATGTGCATCGCAACTGCTACCACTGACTAATTCGGCTTACAATATTAAAGAGTATGAGATTAGTCTACTGCACAGTTTTGGCGGCTGCATGACCCAAGATCCTCCCCCCGTTGGAAGCTTGGCTTCCAACAGAGTCCTCAAGGGGAAGCAGACACAGCTTGTTCACTGCCCGCCTTATTACTCCAGACGAGATCCGTAATTCTGCAACTCGAGCGACGCCTTCTCTGCCAGGAATCAACTGCATGACTCTCGCCAAAGGCCATCTCATTGGGGTAGATTCCCGTCCTTAACAAGAACGACGTTGTCCACGGCTACGCCAGGCTTTGGGGTGCGCCACTTGGAGCGCTGCTGGAGCAACGAGAGTATTTGACTCTTCCTTCCATCGCGACCAAAATATTTGCTAAAGGAAGGAGATGCGCTGCCAAGAGTCAAGCCAATTGTAGTTTAGGCCCGTTATATCTTGCTCGTCAAACGACGAAGGCGGACCACCATTGAGAAAATGCGCCGGAGTGAGGACGTCCAGATCGGCAGGGTTCTCTGAAATGGGAACTAAAGGTCTGGAGTTAATAACTGCCGAGTTAGTTCTGCCTTCGAAGTTCCAGAAGTTCATTTTCGGCGCCGACAAAGTTGTCTGACCAAATTTGCTTCGTCTTCCGCCGGGTGCATATGAACCTCTTGAGTCCGCACAGAAACGCAACTGTCGACAGATCATTGATCAGCTCCAGGTGCACTGCCTCGGTTGCAAACCATATAAATACGCAGATGTAGCATTTAACCGCGGCTTGTTGCGAGTATCGACTAGTGAAAGAAGGGTCCACAGAAGTCTATACCAGCAACCTCAAAAGCGTGAGATCCTTCCAAGCGCTCCTTGGGAAGGTCCGCCATTATGTGCTCGCCATTATTATCCGAAAACATCTTATGTTCACGGCCTTGGTAACCGTCTTCCTCCCCCCAATAGGCCAATATTGGGATCGAATTGCACCCAGAAGAGCTCGAGGTCCGGCATGAAGATTGCTTTCATGGTAATGCGAAATAATTGCCAGTCACCTTGGGACCTTGGGATGGGACCTTGGAAGGATTTTCGGGTGGCGGCCATCAAAGTCCAATGACGAATTCCGGAGGCGACCGCCTACTCTAAGAAGTCCAAATTGATCCAGGAACTGCGAGAGCGAGGATATGGGACCAGACGAGGAAACTCTTCCCAGCGTTTTTAGGGACTGCAGGTCCTCCCATAACTGCGCGAGCTGTACCAACCACAGCACCATATGAGTACCCTCTTGAATGTGTGCGACGGTGAGCCAGGATGACGAATTCGATAACAAAATTTGTAAATGTATGCAAACACTCGTTGCAGTGAGGGGTAAGAATTTGCAAATTTGGAGCTAGCAATTACATCCACGTACGGCGACTTTACGATGAACACACTTCGACGAAGCTCAAGCACCGATTTGTCAGAACAAACACTTGTTGGCCAATCTCTTTCAGGCTCCGTAAGATAGGCGGGTCCATGCGCCCAGAGTGACGATTCGCTAATCTCAGACGGCAGGCATCCTCTGGATAAGATGTCAGACGGATTTAACACTGTTGGAACATAACGCCAAGCCGTGACATCTGTCAGCTCCTGACAGCTCCTTGCTGGCTGAAGAAGGAACGCGTGAAGCTATTAAGGCGCTACCACAAGGGCGCGCGCAGCCTCCAGACACAACCCAGCCCAGACGAGTTTTTTGAACAGGGGCAGTCCTGGCAACAACTTTATCTGACCTACGCACAGCAGCTCATAAAACAGGCTAGCTCCTATTAACAGGTCAACACCCTGAGCTTTATGAAATTCCGGGTCGGCGAGCTTTTCTGGAATCTTCCAGTCCCCAATGTCCACATTAGAACTTGGCTGGCGCTCCGTGATATTGGGAGCGATAACTGCTGTTATGCTCGTTGAGAAATCCGAAGCGACAATTCCTACCTATGTTTTCGCAATTCCTACCGAGAATCCATCAGTCGCGGACCATCTAGATGGAGCAGCGTGTGATGCCTGATTCCACAGGTGCGGCAGCGGCTCGAACTGCATTGCCGTAGCTGATGACCTGCCTTTAGGCAATTTAGGCAAAGTGCTAGTCTCTTTGCCTCGCGCAGACGATCTACTGGCGCTAAGTCTCTAAATTGCGGGCAATAATATATGCATGCTCTGCACTATGGCAAAGCATGCAACCAAGAGAATTTTGGGTGGTAGCAACTAGGTTTGCCACCTGCGCAATCCACGGCCTCCAAAGTCCTACATTCCTGCTCCAGGAATGCAGCCATCGAATCCCACGACAGAATAAGGTTGGCAAAGACCGGATCCTCCAAGCGCTCCTCCTACTTGCTTTTGCAGCAGCACTTGCACAATGATGCAGCCAGCGATTTGCTCAGTGGTGCCCAAACCCTTCAACGCACGAATGTGAGCGTTAAACTTGTCCGACAATTCCCCGAAGCGATGCCACTGAACCATTCCGTACTACCTTTAAAACCCAGAATCTAGTTGATGTGCGCCTGAAAAACGAGACGCGATTATCAAACCTTTTTTGAAGCAACTCTAAAGCCACTTCGTAATTGCTTTTTGAAATCTCCAATGATCGGATAGTTTCCAGCGCTGAATCCCTCAAACATGACCGCAGATGTTAAATTTCTCAATGTTGGAGAGTCCGGATGGCTGTCGATTATGCTCGTGAACACGGAGTAAAAATCAGCCCAGTTTGCGTAGCCTCC
>NW_022611376.1:0-124215 GCF_004382195.2 Drosophila sechellia
TATTAAGAACAATAAAATAAAATGCATATTAACATAAGGCAGCACTTTGTTGCTAGTTTATGTTTATGTTTATGCACGCAGTTGGCCCAGGCGGATGTAACTGATCGCCCACTCGAAGGCCACAAAGTATAAGTGCATTGCCCACTTGAAGGCCAACAAAGTATAAGTGCATGGTCAGCATTCACACGCCGACCAAATGCTTATTACATACGTACATACATAGCTCGCTCTCCCGATAAGCCTAGATATATAAGATATACATAAGAACTCCGCTCCGCCGCTGGCGTACCCGGCAGCGCAGCTACGCGGATTAGCCTAAGTCCAAATATATTCAAAACTGTAAAATAACACTCTGTAGACGTTGAGCTGCAGAACCATTTCTGCCTACTCTAAAACCAAAAGAATAAATTGAAAATAAATATAAAGTCAGCCCGACGGCTGCATTAAACTTAAAACGGACTTGTGTTCTGAATTGGAGTTCTTCATTTACATGGCGACCGTGACAGTCGTCCAACGCTGGACGAATTGACCAAAGCTGGTGAAGACAAAGGAATGCTGGAAGAAGACACACACAAGGAATAATTAAATGGAACCTCCAAAACTAAGGAAGAATCTGAGTGAGTAGAGTTTTATTGAGTATGGGTAAACACCGTGGCGGTTTGAAAACTAAGCTGAATAATCGTATAGCCCACGTAAGGTGGCTAATATACGGTCAGCAAACGCCACCGGTTTGGTCGAAAGCTCTAAACTACATGCAGAGCTAGACCACTTGCTCCAATATCAGCAAGAATTAAAAACCCAAAAACTCGAGAAAACTCACTCAGATAATATCAAAAATATACCAAAAATTAATGAAGTTTGTAAATACAAGGCATGTCCAGCACCGGCACCACCACTAAACTAAACCAAAGAAGTCCTGCCCCCCTGGCTGCGAAGGTATCTGGAGTCCCTACTGCCTGGGACCTGTGAGCGGCCATCGACGTCTTCAGTGAACCCAACAATAGACAGCATCGAGGGAGTGTCAGCGTGCCACCACCGGCGACGCCCAGCTGACACCAGATGAACATCAGCAGATGAACAGATGAACATTAAATAAATAAAATATATATAAGAAATTGTAAGAAATATTGTAAACGGAGCATATACTACTATGCCCTGTTAACCCAATATGGCCCGTGAAGCCATAGCTAGAATCAGGCAGGCAATAATGTAAATACAATTTCTTTCTTTATTTTAACGAACATTGAAAACTTTTTTATTCCAAATATAAATGTCTATAGAGACAAATGGAATAAGTAAAACTAAAGATATAAATATTACAAAGAAGATTCACTAAAAAAATATATAATTAGTATACCCAAAATGGGTCTAATAGATACAAAAACTGTGGACTCTACAGCCAATGTCATAAATAAAGTTGAAGTCCAAAATGCAGACTTGTTCTGGATAACCATAATACTAATTGTAATTGCACTAATTATGGTATCCAATGCATTAATAAAAATATACAAATTGCACAACAAGTGCCTGAAGAAACGATACCGTAGCACTGCTAACGGTTTAGATAATATTTAAGGAAAATTTTGGAAAACTCAATCATGAATAAATTTGAAATTTGAATGAATTGTTGAAAAAAAATAATAAATAAAAATACAAACGTAATATTGACTTTATCTAGATTAGAATTCAAAAAATACAAATGCATAAATTTGAAGATATGAGTATACCACAGCATGGACTGGGAAAAGCTTATTGATCAGATAAAAGAATCAAAAGAAAACTTCAGAAATCTTATAAATGCTTAACGCAAATAGACCAATACAAGCTGTAACGATAAATAAAATGCCCAAACATTGGTAAATAGTTACAATGAAGTCAGAGAACTAATACAACAGAATAGAAAGAATTTGGACAGAAAACAGTGTGCTAAAGTTTCGGAACTCCTGGTGGCAATAAGAGAAAAATTAATATTAATAAAAAATAAATTCAGCCTCCAGATAGAAATTCCGACAATAGTAAACACTCAACTAACAATAAATTTCAATGAAGAAAGCACTGACTCAGACGAAGAAAATACAACTGTAGTCGAGGAAGACATTAAAGAGGAAGATCTTCACGATCTAACTATACCAGCAAAATTAATGCTGAAGAACGACGATAAAACAAATAACGCAGCCGACTCCGAAAATAACTTAACCATGGCAGAACAAGCAGCTGCCATTAGGTCTTATATTAGGGAAGTCGCTTGCACAGTGCCAGAATTTGATGGGCAAAAGATCCATTTACAAAGATTCATTAAGGCAATCAAATTGGTAGACCTAGCTAAGGGACCATTTGAAGACATTGCAGTTGAGGTCATTAAGTCAAAAATAGTTGGCACAATTTTGAACTCAGTTGACAATGAAACGACAATTCCAGCAATTATAAACAAATTGCAGAAAGTAGTTGTCGGTGAGACATCCAGTAATGTCAAAGCAAAGCTATCCACAGTTCAGCAAAGAGGTAAAACTGCAACGCAATTTACCGCTGAAGTTGATAGCCTGAGAAAGCTATTAGAAGCTTCCTATATCGATGAGGGTATACCTCTAGAACATGCCACTGGTCTAAGCACCAAAGAGGCAATTGAAACCATGATAAATCGTGCTGAGCACGAAAGCATCAAAACAGTACTGGAAGCAGGGACTTGCACCACATGGATGCAGCGATTAGCGCATACATAAGAACGAGTACAAGAGTTACCGGTGACATCAATAAAGTGATGTACTTTAGAGGTAACAGATCCAACAGAGGATATGGAAATGCCAATAGAGGTGGTAACCGCGGTAGAGGCTTTAATAACAATAGTATTAGAGGCAACTACAATAACGGTTACCAAAATAACGGTTACCAGAATAACGGTTATCAAAACCGCTATAATGGAAATAATAACCGTTATAATGGCTATAACAGAGGCCGCTATAATGGAAATAGAGGCCGTAACAACAATCAAAATAACTACAACAGAAATAATGCCAATGTACGAGTAATCAAGATCAGGGAAACTCGCAACAGCCTTTAGGTACTCAGTAAAAGAAGATCGTAGAGTATACACCATCAATTATAATCTCAACATATTTTCCACATTCATTCATGCCGAAACAGGCGTAAAACTAGTTTTTCTTCTTGATACAGGTGCAGATATCTCTATTCTCAAAGAGAACTCTGACAAATTTTCTAATATTCAAATAACCAACAAAATAAGCATTCCAGGCATAAGCCAACAGAAAATTCAGTCTCGAGGACAGACTTTTATTGAGATACAGACAGGTAAATACATTATCCCACACGACTTTCATTTAGTAGATAAAAATTTTCCCATACCGTGTGATGGAATAATAGGAATAGATTTCATTAAAAAATATAATTGCCAAATCGATTTAAACCAAGAAGAAGATTGGTTTATAATTAGACCAAACAATTTGAAATTTCCAATCTACATTCCCATAACATACAGCTCTGGTATTAACACAACGTTATTACCAGCAAGATCCCAAGTTGTCCGAAGATTAATAGTATCATCAAAAGATGATAACATTTTAATTCCAAACCAGGAAATTCAAACTGGTATTTATGTTGCAAATACAATCGCAACATCAAGTAATACATTGGTCCGAATTTTAAATACAACCGATTCCGACCAATTAGTCAATATGGACACTTTAAAATATGAGCCACTTTCGAACTACAATGTAGTTCAGGCAAATAGTGAAAATAGAAATAAAACTGTCTTATCTCAATTAAAGAAAAATTTCCCGAATTGTTCAAATCACAATTAGAAAATATATGCAGCGAATATATAGATATATTTGCATTAGAATCAGAACCAATAACAGTTAATAATTTTTATAAACAACAGTTGAGATTAAAAGATGACGAGCCGGTATACACGAAAAATTATAGAAGTCCTCATAGTCAAGTAGAAGAAATGCAAGCCCAAGTTCAGAAATTAATAAAAGATAAAATAGTTGAACCATCAGTTTCACAGTACAATAGCCCTTTGCTATTAGTACCTAAAAAGTCAAGCCCAAATTCTGATAAAAAGAAATGGAGATTAGTAATAGACTATCGCCAAATTAATAAGAAACTTTTAGCTGACAAATTTCCACTACCGAGAATAGATGATATTTTGGACCAACTTGGTCGAGCAAAATATTTCTCCTGCCTTGATTTAATGTGAGGTTTTCATCAAATCGAACTAGATGAAGGCTCGAGAGATATAACATCTTTCTCAACCAACAATGGCTCATATCGTTTCACGCGATTGCCATTTGGTTTAAAAATAGCGCCTAATTCATTCCAAAGAATGATGACTATAGCATTCTCCGGAATAGAACCGTCCCAGGCATTCCTTTATATGGATGACTTAATAGTCATAGGTTGTTCCGAAAAACATATGCTTAAAAACCTCACTGAAGTTTTTGGTAAATGCAGGGAATACAACCTAAAGTTACATCCTGAAAAATGTTCATTTTTCATGCATGAAGTCACATTTTTGGGACATAAATGCACAGACAAAGGAATTTTGCCGGATGACAAAAAATATGATGTCATTCAGAACTACCCAGTTCCACATGATGCGGACAGCGCTAGACGTTTTGTAGCATTTTGCAATTACTACAGACGTTTTATCAAAAATTTCGCCGACTATTCGTGGCACATAACAAGATTATGTAAAAAGAATGTTCCATTCGAGTGGACAGATGAATGTCAAAAAGCATTCATACATTTAAATCTCAGCTAATTAACCCAACACTCTTGCAGTACCCAGACTTCAGCAAAGAATTTTGCATAATAACAGATGCAAGCAAGCAAGCGTGTGGCGCAGTTTTAACTCAAAACCATAATGGCCACCAACTCCCAGTTGCTTATGCATCAAGAGCTTTTACGAAAGGTGAAAGCAATAAGAGTACAACAGAACAAGAGTTAGCAGCAATTCATTGGGCAATAGTACATTTCAGACCATACATTTACGGAAAACACTTCACTGTGAAAACAGACCATAGACCATTGACATATTTATTCTCGATGGTGAACCCCAGTTCTAAATTAACAAGAATAAGGCTTGAATTAGAGGAATATAATTTTACGGTAGAGTATCTAAAGGGCAAAGACAATCATGTAGCTGATGCGTTATCAAGAATAACCATCAAAGAGCTAAAAGAAATAACTGGAAATATATTAAAAGTCACTACAAGATTTCAACATAGACAAAAATCCTGCGCAGGAAAAGAACAATTGGATTTGCACGAACAAACCAAAGAAATAGCTTCAGAGCCCAACGTATACGAAGTCATAACAAATGACGAGGTACGAAAAGTAGTGACATTGCGATTGAATGACACGATATGTTTATTTAAACATGGAAAGAAAATCATTGCAAGATATGATGTTGGTGATCTTTATACTAATGGAATTCTTGATTTAGATCAATTTCTCCAAAGGCTTGAATTGCAAGCCGGTATATATGATATCAGCCAAATCAAAATGGCACCGTGGAAGAAAATCTTTGAACACGTTTCAATAGATGAATTTAAAAATATGGGCAATAAAATATTAAAGAATTAAAAGTAGCGCTACTTATCCCGGTGACCCAAATAAATAATGAAAAAGAAAAAGAAGCTATATTGTCTACACTACATGATGATCCAATACAAGGAGGGCATACAGGCATTACAAAAACCTTGGCCAAGGTCAAAAGACATTACTATTGGAAAAATATGAGTAAATACATAAAAGAGTACGTAAGAAAATGTCAAAAATGCCAAAAAGCAAAAACAACAAAGCATACAAAGACTCCAATGACTATAACTGACACACCAGAACATGCTTTCGATAGAGTTGTCGTGGACACAATTGGTCCACTACCTAAGTCAGAAAATGGTAACGAGTACGCAGTCACTCTCATATGTGATTTAACCAAGTACTTAGTTGCTATACCAATAGCAAATAAAAGCGCAAAAACAGTCGCAAAAGCTATATTTGAATCTTTTATTCTAAAGTACGGTCCAATGAAGACGTTCATAACGGACATGGGAACAGAGTATAAGAATTCAATAATTACTGACCTATGTAAATATTTGAAAATAAAAAATATAACATCAACAGCTCATCACCACCAGACAGTTGGAGTAGTAGAAAGAAGTCATAGAACTTTAAACGAGTACATACGATCCTACATATCGACGGACAAAACCGATTGGGACGTATGGCTTCAATATTTCGTATACTGCTTCAACACGACCCCATCTATGGTACATAATTACTGTCCATATGAATTAGTTTTCGGTAGAACAAGTAATTTACCAAAACATTTTAATAAACTACATAGCATAGAACCAATATATAACATAGATGATTACGCTAAGGAGAGTAAATATAGGTTAGAGGTAGCATATGCTCGAGCAAGAAAACTTCTTGAAGCACACAAAGAAAAAAATAAGGAAAATTATGACTTAAAAGTAAATGACATAGAGTTAGAAGTAGGAGATAAAGTTTTACTAAGAAATGAGGTAGGTCATAAATTAGACTTTAAATACACGGGGCCCTATAAGATAGAAAGCATAGGAGATAATAACAATATTACGCTACTTGCTGATAAAAACAAAAAACAAATAGTTCATAAAGATAGATTAAAGAAATTTCATTCATGATTGAATTTAAACTTATATTTTCCTTAATCATTTATACAAATTTTCCATACACTACGTATATTTTTATCTTTGCATTACAAAATCAACTATTGTTGTTCAAACAAAAACACAAACAAAATAAAAATAAAAATAAAATAATTTGCATTTAATAATCAAAATAACTTCACTAGGTTACGTTATTTTTCAAAAGGAGGGAGATGTAGTATGTGCCTATGCAATATTAAGAACAATTAAATAAAATAGCATATTAACATATGGCAGCACTTTGTTGCTATGTTTATGTTTATGTTTATGCACGCAGTTAGGCCCAGGGCGGATGTAACATGATCGCCCACTCGAAAGCCACAAAGTATAAGTGCATTGCCCACTTGAAGGCCACAAAGTATAAGTGCATGGTCAGCATTCACACGCCGACCAAATGCTTATTACATACGTACATACATAGCTCGCTCTCCCGATAAGCCTAGATATATAAGATATACATAAGAACTCCGCTCCGCCGCTGGCGTACCCGGCAGCGCAGCTACGCGGATTAGCCTAAGTCCAAATATATTCAAAACTGTAAAATGAGACACTCTGTAGACGTTGAGCTGGCAGAACCATTTCTGCCTACTCTAAAAAAACCAAAAGAATAAATTGAAATAAATATAAAGTCAGCCCGACGGCTGCATTCAACTTAAAACGGACTTGTGTTCTGAATTGGAGTTCTTCATTTACAGGTGTATGAAATGATATTTATTGTAGTTGTTCCGTTGAATGTTATTAAATATGACCTGTCTATATGATAATTGTTTAGCATATTATTTCCATTTATTCAATGGCACCTTCTTCAATTTATTTTCTTATTTTTTTTTGTATTTTAGTGCAAATTAATTTCTCTCCATTTAGTAAGCGGGTAAAACAAGTTTTATCTTTACTTAAAATACCAGTTAATAAAAAGTTCGTACTTAAAATTACCATTTTTAATATTATTATCAATAATATCATATCATAAAAATGTTTTTAAAGTGGTCGGAAAGTGATTTTATCTCCTTAAATAATTTGGAATTTCAATTTAATTTTCAATTAATTCCTTTATTTTATTCTGTATTTTAATGAAATCATCGTGATCGGTAGTTCAAGCTAACCATTTCCAAACAGCGCCTAACTTATTTATTCTACTTTTTGATCTAGTTGATATCAGCTGTGAAAGTATTATTTCGATTAATTGTAGTTCGTAAGTTATTTCCTATTTTGACCTTTTATTTGTATCCTTTTTATATATGCTGATTCTAGATTGATTATTACTTTATAAAAACTTAAATTAGTTACGTGGGATAAGTCGGCATATGATTCATAAGTAAGAACATCCCTTTTGTATTTGAACAGGAAACTTCGGGATGTGAATAATCAATTATTTCTGAAGTGGCTATCATTACGAATGGTGTTAAGAGTAAAAAGAAATGCATTTTCTGTATTTTAAAAGAAATATAATATTTGTTAAAACTTAATATTGTCTGTGAATAATTCTGTTTCTACCATTGATTATTAATATGTTAGGTTAGTTTTCCTTAAACACCTGTTTATATATCATGTTTTCAGTTTATTTCTTTCTCCATATTTCTGTTCATAAACCACCTGACCTACATAATAGTGTGTGTTTCTTACATTTTTTCTGAGTGTTCTTGACAATTTTTGAAATGTTTTTGTGTTCGATTTAATTATATAGAATATAAAATGGTTTTGATTAGTTGTAGAGTGAATGCTCTGATTGAATTCTTTTCCGGCTCTAAAAATTATTTCTGAATAGTCAATGAGATTAAAGTCTGTTTATGTTGAATGTTCCCTTTTAACTTGTCTGTTCAAGGTAACTGGGGTTTGGGAAATGTAGAGTTCAACTACATCTTTGTGCAAAAGATTTAAATTGAGCAGAGGCTTGGTTTATTGTCGATGTTTAGTCTTTATTGTCGATGTTTAGTCTATTTTGAATTTCTATTACTACTAGGAATTTTTAAAACGCGTCAATGCAAGTTAAGAAAATAGGATTTTGCGCGTAATAAATACCGAGGTGTAAATTTTCTCCTCCTTTAGTTGGAATAGCTTCCCCAATAGGAATTTTAAATGGACGCCTGTTATATTTATTTTCGTTGCAAATTGTACAATTTTAATTTAATTTCATAAATAAAGTTGTCCTATTGATATGTTTGTAATTTTCGTCTAGTCCTCTGTGAGCACGACTATGTGTTTCTCCTATTATGATAGCCTTATCTTTATTATTCTCTACGTCCTGCTGAAATAATTTGGTAAAAAGAAATTTGTTAGTAAAATTATTTTTTAAAAGTAATTGAATATGAGAAAGATCTTCTAATGTGCAATGAATTCCTACCATTATGTTTGATGGTAGATATTTTCAGACGTGTTTTCTCTGTGAACTCGGAATCGGTGTCGCAAAACAAAAGAATATTGGCAACAAACTTTTTTGAATCAAATGGCCAAACGCAAATATCCGCAAAGGGCAGTAGGATAAATTTATTGGCCAGTGAAGTGATATTTATTAAAATATGTACACACAAAACGAAATACGTGAACAACGTCAATTCGAAAATAAAATACTAAAAAGTGCGGAAACAAACTATAGAGGCTGTCCAATAACACAAACAAAGACATCAAAAGCCGGCTTCACGCCTCCATAACGCACAGAATGCCCTTAAACCCTCAGAAATAAACCCAGACATTTTTCCCAACCGCAAAGAGATCCTCATTTGGCCCGGGGATCACTTCACAAAATGTGATTATCGCAAACGTCCTGAAATCGGGAATTAATAAACCTAGCACTACGAAAACCATTCTACATACTCCCCAAATTAATCCGACACCGAATCCTCGATTACCGACGCAACAACAAAGCTATATTGAAACCAGGATGAAAATTAAAATTGTTTCCCTTTATTTATTTAAAAAAATAAATTTTATTTTTTATTATTTAACATTTATTTGGTGATAAACTTTTTCACTTATACTATTACGAGACACTTTGTTGTAGCTTATCTTTAGCTTCGAGCTGGTGACGACCTCGTCCCGATTCAGACTGATCTTCAAATTCTAAGTCCTAATCCAATCAACCTCGGCTGTGTTTATGTTAAGTTTGGGTTGCTTATGTTAGCGGGTAGCTGAGTGCAAAGACAAAGGAAATGCCGACGAGATTGAGAATTGAAATTTGTTTATAAACTGTGGAAGGGAGAGTTGGATAACTCTCCCCCTTCTAAAATGACGCGTCCCGCTTCATTATTAATTTCGTTCAAACGCTCATTCATTTAATTCTGTTAAAAATTCTACATCATTATTTGATTTTTCTGGTTCTGGGCGTTTTTGTTTGGTTATAAATATATATAATATCTAAATTTTATTAATAATATAGTAATGAAATACAAAATGATTAAAATTAATAATATAAATGAAATTTTCAAATTGTAAATTTCAATAAATGGGTTTAAAATAATAATGTTGTCAAGAGAAAGTTCTGAATTGTTGGATTTTATATATTCTGATATTTCTAGGTTTTTAAAGTGTTTGGTAGTTAAGTACTCAAGTATTTTGTTATTTGAATTGGTGTATGAAATATTATTTATTGTAGTTGTGCTGTTAAATGTTATTAAATATGACCCGTTTAAATGAGAATCATTCACAATATTATTTCCATTTATTAGAATGGCACCTTTTTGAATGATATCTATATTCTTATTGTTTTCTAAAATTTTTGTGCAAATTGATTTTTTTCCATTTAGTAAGCGGGTAAAACAAGTCTTATCTTTACTTATAATACAATAGTTGTTGAAAAGCTCGTTCTTAAAATTAGATATTTCATAAAAGGTATTTTCGCATTTTGCGACCTGATTACTTATAAGTAATTTTCCATAATTATGTGAAATGGATCTGGCATAGTAAATTTCGCATCTGTTTGTTATAACGGGGTATTTTATATAAATTACTAAAAGTTCTTTATGCAATACAATTTTGAATATGGCGATGTCCATTAAGTCTGCAATAAGTACAGGCTGTTGTTCGTGATCTAATATTTCTTTAATGTCTTCATTATTTAAAATTTTTGTGTTGAATAAATCAATTTTGGCCAGTGTGATAGTATCATAATGTTTTGCAAGTCAAATGTTAATAAACGTAAACGATGTTTTCTTAATGGCAATTCTTGATCGATAAAAATGTTTTTAAAATGATCGGAAAGTGATTTTATCTATTTAAACAATTTGGAATTAATAATAAATTGTTGGTTATTGTTTTCAATTAAATCATTTATTTTATTCTGTATTTTAATGAAATCATCGTGATCCGGAGTTCCAGCTAACCATTTCCAAACAGTGCCTAACTCATTTATTCCCCTTTTTGATCTAGTTGGTATCAGTTGTGACAAAATTAATTCTATTATCTGCATTTCGTAAGTAATTTCCCATTGTGTCCGTGTATTTATATCTTTTCTTACATATCCTGATTCTAGATTGATTATTTCTTTATAAAAACTTAAGTTAGTTACGTGGAATAAGTCAGCATATGATTCATAGGTAAGGACATCCTTTTTGTCCTTGAACAGGAAGAATTCGTGATTGGAGTAATCAATTATTTCTGAAGTGGTTATCATTACGAATGTTATTAAAAGTAATACGAAATGCATTTTCTGTAATTTAATAAAAAAATATGGTATTTGTTAAAACTTAATGTTGTCTTTGTGAATAGTCCTGTTTCTATTATTGATTATAACTTTGTTAGGTAAGTTTTCCTTAACAACCTGTTTTTTGTATCTAGTTTTTAGCCTATTTCTTTCTCCGTGTTTCTTCTCATAAACAACTTGACCTTCGTGATATTCTTTTTCTTTACGACCTTCATTGTGTGTTACTAACATTTTTTCTTGTGTGTTCTTTAGAATTCTTGAAATGTTTTCGTGATCAATTTTATTATAAAGAATATCAAAAGGTTTTTGGTTTGTTGTAGAATGAATGCTTTGATTGAATTCTTTTGAGGCTCTAATAATTATTTCAGAATAGTCAGTGAGATTAAATTCTTCCTTTATACAACGAGCTAATTCTCTTAATGTTGAATGTGCCCTTTCTACTTGTCCGTTCGAGGTACTGTGTCTGGGGTCGGCGAAATGTAGAGTTAAACCACATCTTTGTGCAAAGGATTTAAATTGAGCAGAGATGAAGATCGGTTCATTATCAGTCATAATTACTTTGGCGTGGGGAAAATGTTGGAGTATTCCATTACTTTATTCTCGATGTTTAGTTTATTTTGAATTTCTTTTACAACGAGGAATTTTGAATATGCGTCAATACAGGTTAAGAAAATAAGACTTTGCGCGTAATAAATGTCGATGTGTAAATTCTCTCCTTCTTTAGTTGGAATAGGAGCTTCCCCAATAGGGATTTTAATAGGATGCCGGTTGTATTTATTTTTGTTGCAAATTGTACAATTTTTTATATATTCCTTTAGTTTGATATATATATTTGGCCAATAAAATAATCTATTGATTTGTTTATAATTTTCGTCTAGTCCTCTGTGAGCACGACTATGTGTTTCTTCTATTATGATAGCCTTATCTTCATTATTTTCCACGTCTTGTAGAAATATTTTAGTATAAAGAAATTTTTTGGTAAAGTTATTTTTTAATGGTAATTGAATATGATAAAGATCTTCTAAAGTGCAATGAATTCCTACCGTTATGTTTGGTTTTAGATACTCCCTTAATATTTCTATTAAGTTTTCTGGCGTGTCATATTCAATTATATGTCTTGTCTTATCAAAAACATTCAATGACTCATGTATTGTATACCTCCCCTTTGTTAATAACAGTTGTTGTTGAAACTGATTTAACGGTTTTCGGGTCTCTTGTATTACATTTTCAAAACTACTTTCGGCAGAATGCTGTGTATTTTGATCTGAGTTTGATTGTTCTAAGTCGCTGTTAGTAATATTATTTATTTTTATTCGAGATAATGCGTCGGCTACGACATTAGTTGTTCCGGGTTTATATATTATTTTCGGGGTGAAACTTTCTATAAAGGAGTACCATCTTTTCATTTCTACGTTCGGGTTTTTATCTGAGATTGTGAAAGATAAATATTGATGGTCTGTTTGTATTTCTATACCAATTATACCATATAAGTAATTCCTGAGATTTTTAAGAGCCCAAACTATTGCCAACAATTCTTTTTTATTTGTGGCATAAAGCTGTTCGGTTTTATTTAAAGTTTTGGATATGAAAGTAATTGGTTTATTATCCTGTGATAAAACTGCTCCAGCTACATCTGATGCGTCTGTCGTTAAAGTGAATTTTTTGTTATAATCTGGTTGAACTAATTCCACTTGTGCTATTAAATTATCTTTAAGTTCTTTAAAAGCTTTAACAGCTGGGTCGTCTAACTGTATTGAAATTTTAGTTGACATTCTCCTAGAAATTTTTCCATTATCTCCTCCTAGGTATTTGGTTAAAGGTTTGGCAATTTTTGCATAATTTCGGACAAATTTACGGTAATAGCCGGTGAGGCCTAGAAAACTTCGAAGTTCTCTAATGTTTTGTGGAATCGGATACTTCATAATTGTGGAGATTTTCTCAGGATCTGTTTTAATTACATTGTGAGATACTATATAACCTAGTAATGCTGTTTCTAATTTAAAGAATTTAGATTTTTCTAGAGAAATTTTCATATTTGCTTGTTGTAAAATATTTATTATTTGAATTAAATCTGTGTAATGTTGTTCAATTGTATTAGAAAAGATTATTATATCATCCATATATGGTAAACATGACAAGTTTTTCCGACTTGTTCTCTCAGTATGTCATCCATTGCTCTTTGAAATATTCTAGGGGCGTTTGTTAACCCAAATGGCATACGTAAGACTTCAAATTTTCCGTTATTTATAGAGAAAGCTGTTTTTTTTAATTTCTGAATTTTTCATTAAAATTTGGTGGAATCCTGATTCCAGATCAATTGTTGAGAAATATTTTGACTTCCCTAAGTTGGATAATATTACAGACTGATCTTGCATCGGATATCTGTCAGGTATTGTGCTTTCATTTAATTTTTTATAGTCCATCTTCGTTTTGACCTTTTTTGGGCACTACTAAGACTGGTGAATTGTAGGGGCTTCTACTTGGTCTTATAATTTGTTCTTTTAGCATTCTATCGATTTCATTATTAACGAAATCTGAGACCGACATGGCATAAGGATATTGTTTGCTATAAATTGCTCCGTCATTGACTGTATTTATTTCTCCTCGAATATCGGTACGAAAAGGAATTTGCGTATTTATTTTAGATTGCTCCTTTTCAATTTTATTCATAACTTTATTTTCAAATTCTTTTATTTGATTTGAAATTATGTTTAGGTTATGAATCGGTATTTGTGGATTCCAAGCTATTTGATTTAAGACTGACGGAATTATCATCGTCGTCTTGTTCAGGATTTTTCAATCCCAAACCGATATATTGTTTATTAGCGGATAAATCTACGCTGGCGTGCTCAGGATTTTCAAATCCCAAACTGATATATTGTTTAAAATATAAATCTACGCTGGCGTGATCATGATTTTCAAATCCCAAACTATATAAACTGCTTTCAGCAATTACCGTTTCGGTTTTATACTATATATCTTTTGCTCATCTAAATATTTTTTAATTATATATTCTTTTAATGGAAGAATATTTTTTTCCTCAATTAAACACAAATCGTTTTTATCCTCGTCAAAATATTGAAGTTTCTCTTTATTTCCCTTATACTCCATGATTCCTTTCTCGATATCTAATTTAGCTCCAATCTTTCTTAACAAATTGAATCCAATTAATAGATCAGATTCTAAACCCTCAATTTCAAAGAATAAATGTTGTTCCCCAAATATATTTATCAAATAATAATATTTTATGTTTGAATATCCATGAACTGTAGATACTCTTTTGTGTATTGATAATTCCTCATAAATACCCTTTTTTATATAGCACGCGGTGGCTCCTGTGTCTATTAATATTTTGAATTGTCTTTTAGTTTTTCTGTCTACCCTTGTTATATGGGGAATTCCTTCTCGTTCTCGTTGATATTATTTACCCTCATTGTTTTTTGAGCTGGCTGGTTGACTGTTCCCGTTGATTCCCGTTTTATCGGGGGGTGTGTTTCGGACTGATTTACATGACCTGCGCTTGTGTTGTGTTTTTGCGCTGGGTATTGATTATAATTATTGCTTTGGAAATTATTATTAAAATTGTGTCGGTTTTTATTATAATTCCACTGGTTGTTATTATTCCTAGGATGATTATAATTTTTATACGGACGATTTTGAACTCTTATGGAGCCGTCTACTTCCATAGGTTCTGGTGGTGGTTGAACTTTGGAATTATTATTAAAATTCCAATTGTTATTCGCTCCGAAGTTCCCGTTTTGCGGCCAATTATTATTTACCCTATTTGGTGTATTATTAATCTGTCTAGAAGCAAATCTAAGGTCGTTTCCTTGATTTTTGTTTTCACTCCTAAATCCATTATACCTATTTGCAAATTGAGCTCTAAAGTTTTTGACTCTAATTCCTGACACTTTGCCAAAGCATTTGGCAAGTCTGGTGGGTTAAGAGAGAAGAGTGTTTCTGAGATTGAACCGTTTAATCCAGAAATAAAAATTCTTAGAGCGTTGCTCCTAATTGTTTTATTTGTTTCCTTGGTTATAAGGCTGTCCTTTCCATAAGTCATTATAGTTTTATTTATAAGTAACGTCATTTTCTTATTTACTTCGTTGTAGAATTCGGTAATGGTCACGCGTCCCTGTCTTAAGATGCTTAATTCTGATTCAAGTATATGTATTGGTCTTTTATCGTTATAGATAAAATCCAATCTAGAAAGAATTGCTTGAAAGTTTAAAACGGTACCATGGTTGGTTAGAGCATCGTGTGCTGCTCCCATGATTTTATTACGTAAAATTGTTAAAGCGATAAAATATTGTTCACTTTCAATTTCATATAGACTCATTGCGGTTTCCGCCGCTTCTCTCCAGCCTACATATTGGGTTATTTCACCTGTGAACTTTGGTAAGGATTTAATTACCTCTAATGTAGTTTCGCATTTTATGGTTCGGTCAATTGTTTGGATCTTATAGTCTTCTACCTCATTTTTGTTAGCGGTTAACTGCTCTTCTAACCCTTCAAGTTTTCTGGTTACTTCACTCAACTGTACATTTATTAATCTGTTTATTAATTCCATTGTCAGATTGCTGGCGCTGGATATCCCGCCCGCAGAAAGAGTTGATACTGAACCTCCGGTTGCCATTGTTAAATTTAAATTATCAAAACTATTTATCAAATCTTCCAGATTGTTTTAAATTAAATTGATACTGTAATATTTAATCTTAATGTAGTATTCTCTGTATCTTAATCTTAATTTTTTTGAATTTTACTTAAAGACTTAGTGTTGTTTCTATCTGCTCACGATACTTTCCGTGGGAGTTCTTCCTTTAGCGTAGTTGGTGGAGGGTAGGGTTCTTCCTTCAATTGGTTGGTCTTAATAATTCTTTGTTTGAGTCTTCCTTCGATTGGGTCGTATTGATTATAATTTATTGGGGTCTTCCTTCAATTTTTTATATAGCCTTTTTTTTAAATTTGTTTGAATTTCTTTGGGTTCGTAGTTGAGTTCTGAATTTTTATTATTATTATGTTCTCGTAACCTTTTTATGTTAAATTCTTAATTGGATTACTGCATTTATTGATTTCCAATTAAGTTTTTTTCACGATCACTTTCACATTAGTTAGGTGTCGTTGTATTGTTGTGGATGTTTTTATTTTTCCACTAAAAATATGGATTGTTGGCGGCGCGAGTTCCGTTTTATGTTTAACTTATTATCGTTAATATTTATTTAGAACTTTTAAATACGCCGCCCACGTTGGGCGCCAATTAAAATTGTTAATCTTTATTTATTTAAAAAAATAAATTTAATTTTTTATTATTTAACATTTATTTGGTGATAAACTTTTTCACTTATACTATTACGAGACACTTTGTTGGTAGCTTATCTTTAGCTTCGAGCTGTTGACGATCTCGTCCCGATTCAGACTCCGACTCCGACTGACTGATCTTCAAATTCTAAGTCCTAATCCAATCAACCTCGGCCAGAAGCTTTTCTATCGGAAAATTACCGAACTTTCGATAAAAGCTTTATGTTGGAAATTTTCCACTGCATTGTGAAATTCAATTATGCTGATCGATGCAGTTTTTGATTGATACGCAATAAGTCGGCCGTGGTTTGGTCTCCAAGCGGAAGCTGTGTTTACGTTAAGTTTGGGTTGCTTATGTTAGCGGGTAGCTGAGTGCTGGCAAAGGCAATGACAAAAACAATGACAAAGGAAATGCCGACGAGATTTGAGAATTGAAATTTGTTTATAAACTGTGGAAGGGAGCTATGTTCATGGGTTGGATAACTTACACACTTCAGAGAGCATAAGAAAAGAGGAATAGGCGAGACGCGGCATTCGGTGGCGTGTGCTTAAAGAGACAAGTCGAATAAAGTCATTGTGAAATTATTTAAAGGGTTGAGTGCAGATATTCATTTTTCGGCGTCCACAACATCAGAAGTGGTCATTACCCACTATGCCTGACACTAAATGGAATCAATTCTCAGTGCTCCAACTAAAGAAGTGGTTGGAAGCTCTTGGACGGCAGACTTCCGGCACAAAAGCGGAACTAATAGTGCGTCTGCAGGCCATTTCCCCAGAAACGCGTGGCGATTCACCGCCAAATAACGGATCAGCAGCAGACGATATAGAGGAAAACATGGCTGTGCTGCAGAGGATCCAAGCGGATATCGACGACGCGAACAAGAGCAAATCTGCTCATGCTCGCCAGATCAATGACGTCATCGAGAACAACAGCAGCGGAAACCACGGCAATGTTAACATATGCGCTAACAGCACCGACGCCAATGTGGTCGATATGGGACATACCAGTGTTGGAAAAGAAACCGCTGGTAGTGTTGTTCAGCACCAGAGTCGAAATGTAAACAAGCTTCTGGAATCTCCTGCAACATCGCTTGCCTTGGCAAAAGAGGTAACGATGGAGTTTGACGGCAGCTTATGTGCGCGCAATTGGGTCACGCAGTTTCAGAACATCGGAAAGATTTACAATTTGGACGACGGATGCATGCACATGCTGCTAATTGCCAAACTAAAAGGAAACGCACAGCGCTGGCTGCACGCAAGCGCCACACGCATCCTAGAATCGACCGACCAGCTGTGCGAACAGTTAATCTTGACATTCGAGGTCAAGATGTCAAAAGGGGAACTGAGGAACGCATTTCAAAAACGCGAATGGCATCCGGATGAGAAATTTGCTGTTTACTTCGAGGACAAGGTGATGCTGGCCAACGACATCAACATCGATCTAGAGGAGCTCCTGGAAAACATCATTGAAGGAATCCCAGCGCCAGCGTTGCGCGACCAGGCGCGAGTTACCACTTTCAGTGTTCCCCTGCAGACTTCCCGTACTACGCCTATGCCATCAACCGGCACTCTGAGCAGCACCAACACACACAACTTACAGAAGTATGCGAGACAGGGACAGAGAGTTACCACTTTCAGTGTTCCCCTGCAGACTTCCCGTACTACGCCTATGCCATCAACCGGGACTCTGAGCAGCACCAACACACACAACTTACAGAAGTATGCGAGACAGGGACAGAGCGATCTACTTGCGGAACTATGTAGCAAAACACACACATATATATATAAGAGCTACCTGTGAGCAGCACAATTGCCACTATCAAAAGACATTCGCTTTGTTCACTTCAACCATCGAAGACGTGTTTAATTGGAACGGTTTGAACATTCCATGACCAATACTACTGTGAAGCATAGTTGCCCTAACCCACGACCGGTAACTGGCGCAGTCGGACTCGTCATTGGACTAGAAGAAGAGCCGAGGATGAAGACCCCACGCAATGCAGATTGGAATAATATTATTAGCAAAATGTATACAAGTTAAGTGCATCGCATAAGAACCAACTAGGTTCCCGAGTGAAACAGGCGCCTATGCCCACTCGCAACGATCAACAAAGGGCCACCTAGGCTCACGGATGAAACAGGCGCCTATGCCCATCCGCAACGAAATAATCAATCAGCAAGTGTATTCGTTAGCCGTGTTCTATTTGTTCACACGCTATCCTCTGTATGGCAGTGTGAGGTGCCGAGTTCATATCGGTCGAATAGTTCGCTTACATTACAGTAGCTGATGTGAACATACATACAAAACATACAAAAAAAATACATATATACAAACACACATATAATACATACATACACATACCATACATATAAGCATGTATATCAATTCGGCAGTTCTGCGCGACGACTCCGGCGCCTACCTAGCGTCGACGACGTCGCCTGGCTGGCGTTGCGAGTCGCCACCGCCGACTCACGACTAACAGCTAAATACAGCTAAGCCGAGAAACGGTAAATGTCGTCCGATCACGGGTATAACCCAACTACTACCACAGGGCTTGCAACGGAAAAAATTAAAAAAAAAAAATATATAATAAAAAATTTTCGTCGCGGCATCTATGGCGCCTAAGCCAGCGTCGTCGACGTCGCTGCCACAGACCACAGCTATGGTAAGGCAATATTAAAATTCTCTAGATCATTCAAGAGTTGTCCTCCAGTGAAGCAAGATCGTTGTGAAATATCAATTTTGTATGCAAAAACGCAAATCAAATATAAAAATATATAGTAACATTAATCGTGACACAAACATCTATACGCAAAAGACGTGAAAGTGACATTTGTAAATGCATTTAAGTGTTTACGCTAACAGTGAAACAAAGTGCACAAAGAAATTAAATCGTAAAATCGATACAAAATTCTTCGCCATTTATCACAACCAAACAACAAACCATATTACAATAAGTTAAAATCAAAATATACCATATTCGTGAAAAGATATACATTTACTTGTCACACACAAAAATATATATATATTATAAAAGTAAGCACACGCATAAATCTATATATATATATATATAACCCCATATATATAAATCCCTAAATATACTCATATATATATATCCACATGTATACACATACATACATATAAATTTAACGCACATATATAGATACAAATATTATATAAAGCATAGTACACTAAACAACCCAAACAACATACTATAATACACACAAATGAAATAAATACACATTTATATATATACAAATATAGTAATACCCACATACACATTTATTTGAAAAAAAAAAAACATATACATACACACATATATATCCACACACATACACATATATAATATTTCACTACATACGCATTACGATATCTACTTTTATCAATCTCATATAGTAATACATGTCAGCTAAACAAGGAAGAACCATACCTTTAACGAGAAACCTAGTTAGGGCAGCAGAAAGAGAAAGAGCAATTAGAAACTTGCAACTTACGGAACAAGAGGAAGAAGAAAACAATTTATCCCTAATAAACCAAACCACTATGACACAAAGAACCAATAGAGACGTGATGGACGAACTACAAATACCCGACGCAATAAAACTATTACCCACTTATGACGGAGACAAAGAATTACTAAATAAATTCATTACAAGTGTAGAACGAGTATTGAAGCTGATCACGAATATAGACAAGACAGCATATGGGGAATTACTATTAGGAGTAATTAGAGACAAAGTTATTGGACATGCAGACAAAATATTAATTCGAGAGAGAGAGTGCCGTTAAACTGGGATGACATTAAACAAGCCTTAACGGATAATTTTGGGGAATCGAGAAGCGAGGAAAATTTAATGGATGATCTCCGCGAGATTCCTTATAAAAAACTAGCTATTAAGAATCTATATCAGGAGATTGCAGGAATAAGAGTCGCAATGTTAGAAGTTTTAGAGAGAGATGAAACTAATATTGAAATAAGAAAAATAAAAGAAAGTTCGTATGAAAAAACTTACATACAAAAATTCATCGCAGGCTTAAAGAATCCTTTGAGATGGACAGTAAAGGCACAAAACCCTAAGACTCTCAGACAGGCTAACGAAATAGCAAAGGAGTTGAGAGATGACTACATAAGAGACAGAAATAGAGATGAGTACCACAACCCTGGAGGACGGGGACGTGGACGAGGACAATATAATAATAGTAATAGATATAATTCAGAACAACAACAATACAATAACACAACTAATAACGATGAGGACGGAATTATCAAGGATCAACTAGATCTGGAAATGGTACTAATTCTGACAGGAGCCAACAATCTGGCAGTAGTGGACACAACAATATGTTTCACACAGAAGCTAGCAACACTAATCAAACTGAAAATTTTTCAGTAAATGCCTCGGAACCACAGACTATACCGAACAATCAAGATTCGGAAAGGAACTCCTTTATGTCCAGATAAATTCACCATTTGGTAGACAGGTGAGATTCTTGATTGATACGGGATCCACTATATCTATAATTAGCCCCGAATTCGTTCAGAAAAGTACTCAACAATCACTTAGAAACCCAGTACAAATTCGAACAGTACTGAATACACATGATATTCATAATAAAATTACGTATAAGATTTTTAATGAATTTAAACAAGAGGGAGACTTTACATTTCTTATATTTAAATTTCATCCATTTTTTGACGGAATATTAGGAATGGATTTCCTAACGAAAGTAGGAGCTAAAATCGATATTGAGGAAGAAAAGTTAGAAACGATAAACGCAACGATTAAGTTATTTAAAAAGGAGAAGAAATCACAAACGTCGACGTTAATACAGGGTCAAACAAAAACCTTGATAGAAATACCAGTAATAAATAAAGAAGGAGATATATACATAAACGAAATATATATACAAGACGGATTGTCCATTACGGAAGGAATTTATAGAGCAGAAAACTACAAGGCAAAAGTCGAAATAATTAACGCATCCGAACAAGATTTGACAATCACAATTAATAAACCAATAGTTGCACAGCGGTATGACAGTGAAAACGTGTGTGAGTCTTTATTTATAAATGAGATAACTGAAAAGGAAGTAAATACAGAAAAAGCAACCATGTTAAAATTAAGAATAGAACACCTAAATAAAGAAGAAAAATTCGCGGTGATAAAACTATGCAAACAATATAGGAATTTATTTTACCAAAAAGGGGACAAATTAACAGTAACAAAGGGCGCCAACCATACAATAAAACTAACGGACGAAAACCCAATTTATGTAAGACCCTTTAGATATTCGCTGAAAGAAAATCAAGAAATCAAAAGACAGATTACAGACCTATTAGACCAGGATATTATAAAAAATAGTTATTCACCATGTAGTGCACCTGTATGGCTAGTGCCTACAAAAGGAAGACGCTTCCGGAGAAAGAAAATGTAGATTAGTTGTAGACTTCAGAAAAAAAAATGAGAAAACTATTAAGGATAAGTATCCCTTACCACTTATCAGTGAGGTATTAGATTCTTTATGCAAAGCTAAATACTTTTCTTCATTAGACTTAAAGAGCGGGTATCACCAGATAAAAATGAACCCGGGAGATATTCCAAAAACAGCGTTCACAGCGGTAGGGGGGCACTATGAGTTTATAAGAATGCCTTTCGGACTAACCAATGCCCCAGCCACCTTCCAAAGATTCATGAACAAGTTATTAGGCGAAATCATAGGAAAAAGTTGCTTAGTATATATGGACGATATCATCGTTTATTCAGCATCGTTGCAGCAACATATGCAGGATTTAAAAGTTGTGTTCAATAAATTAAATTCAGCTAATCTTAAAATACAACAAGATAAATCAGAGTTTTTAAAGAAAGAGTTAGAATTCTTGGGACACATAGTGACACCCGAGGGTACAAAACCTAATCAAAAAAAATAGAGGCAATACAAAATTTTGTCTTACCGACAACTAGGAGACAAATAAAATCATTTATAGGGCTGTTGAGTTATTATAGGAAATTTATAAAAGACTTAGCAAAAATAATAAAACCTTTGCCAGTACAACAAAAAAAAAAAAAAGCGGTGGAGATAACCCAAGAATTTAGAGAAGCTTTTCAGTACGCAAAAACATTACTATGCAACGACCCGATTTTACAATATCCAGATTATGACAAACCGTTCTTACTAACGACAGACGCTAGTAACTACGCACTAGGAGCAGTGTTGTCACAAGGAAAAGTAGGAAATGACAAACCAGTAGCATATGCAAGTCGGACGCTAAATAGGGCTGAAGTTAATTATTCCGCTTCAGAAAAAGAAATGCTAGCCATAGTCTGGGCGGTTAAACAATTTCGACAATACTTATACGGGACAAAGTTTACGATTTATACAGATCACCAGAACTTAATTTATTTAAATAATATAAAAAATAACGCTAAACTAATAAGGTGGAGTCTACAGTTAACGGGGTACGAATATGATGTAGTTTATAAGAAAGGCAAATTTAATACTAACGCAGATGCATTAAGTAGAATGCAAGTCGAAACATTTGTAAATGAAAGTGAGTCAGTAGAAGCAGTCAACGGGGATGACCCTGGGGATTCAGGAGAAATCGCGAAAATAACGGAAAAAATAAACGATTTTAAGATGCAATTAATTTTGAAAATAGGAGAAATTGTAGACAAGATAACTGAAACATCTTTTAAACAACAAAATAAGAATAACATTCGTACAGCCACAATATACGGACGACAATATATTAAAAATACTTAAGGACACCTTAAAATCAGGAAGGCTTTGTGCGATTATGACAAGCAACGATATATTCAACAGAATATTTATGATATATAAGGATTACTTTGAAAAAAAGGGTTGTAAAATTATTCGTGCGACACTGTTCCTCAAAGAGGTGTTAAACCCTGAAGAACAAAATTCCATATTAATAAAAGATCACGAAAATAGTAATCACAGGGGAATAGATGAGACCATATTGCATGTAAGAAGATTGTATTATTTCCCAAGAGTAAAAGAAGTAGTAACAAAAATAATTAATAATTGTGACATTTGTCAGACTATGAAATACGACAGAAACCCTCAGAAACTTAAATTTCAAGTACCTCAAATACCACCATTACCGCTACAGATAGTTCACATAGATTTGTATTTTATTAACAGCGCAATTATGTTAACAATCATAGACAAGTTTTCTAAGTTTGCCACAGCATACACAATCCAGAATAGAAATACCATTACTATTATTACGGAATTGAAAAAATTCGTTTTAAATTATGGGTTACCTCAACTAATTATTTGTGATCAGGGGGCAGAATTTAACTCTAAACTATTCAAAGATTTTTGTAAACAATATAAGATGCAGTCTAGTAGTAATTCCACAGTAGAAAGACTACATTCCACTCTGACGGAAACGTACAGAATAATTTATAAAGTAAAAAAAGACCATAAAATAAACTGTGACCACGAAGAAATACTAACCGAAACCTTAATAACCTACAACAATGCAATACATTCGGCAACAAAATTGACACCATTTGAATTATTTACAGGAAAGACCCATGTATTCAATAGAACAGTAGAGTATTCAGATGAACACGAGTATTTACAGAAACTTAACGAATTTAAGACAAAATTATACACCCAAGTTCAAACAGAAATGACAGCAAAGGCCATAGAGAGAAATCAGAAACAGAATGAAACAAGGACAGACCCACTACCACTAACAGCAGAAGATATAGTATTTAGAAAAGAAAATAGAAGAAATAAGATAACGCCAAGATTTTCTAAGCATATAGTTAGAACAGACCACGGAATAACTTTTGAAACGAAAAAAGGACAGAAAGTTCATAAAGAAAAAATAAAAAGAAAATTTAAAGATAGACAAACAGTTTAGAACAAAAATAAAATAAATACAATAAAGATATAAAATACAAACAAAATAATAATAAATAAAAAAAAAAAAAAAAAAAAAAAAAAAAAACACATCACCCTGTTGCAAGAAGCAAATAGAACACACAACACGATAAGCATTATTAATGTAAATAATAATAATAGTTTTCAAAAAACACACACGAACATATATACATATAAGCACTACAATATTAATGTTAATTATAAGTACACTAAGTACACACACCGTCAAGCATTCCATCTCGCTGGCCGTCACGACATTCTAGGGGGGGGAAGAGTTACCACTTTCAGTGTTCCCCTGCAGACTTCCCGTACTACGCCTATGCCATCAACCGGCACTCTGAGCAGCACCAACACACACAACTTACAGAATTATGCGAGACAGGGACAGAGAGTTACCACTTTCAGTGTTCCCCTGCAGACTTCCCGTACTACGCCTATGCCATCAACCGGGACTCTGAGCAGCACCAACACACACAACTTACAGAAGTATGCGAGACAGGGACAGAGCGATCTACTTGCGGAACTATGTAGCAAAACACACACATATATATATAAGAGCTGCCTGTTAGCAGCACAATTGCCACTATCAAAAGACATTCGGTTTGTTCACTTCAACCATCGAAGACGTGTTTAATTGGAACGGATTGAACATTCCATGACCAATACTACTGTGAAGCATAGTTGCCCTAACCCACGACCGGTAACTCGCGCATACAGTGTTTCTCCGAGCCGATGCAAATTTTGCGGGCTTTCTCGGAAGTCCGTCTGCCGAAGCACAAAACAGGGAGCAGTTCATCAAAGCGCCTTACTGGAGGAGGTGCAGCCAATAAGGACTTACGTTGTGCCAATTGCAACTCCAAAGGGCACTTCGCCAGGGAGTGTCTCAAGCCAAAGAGGGAGCCCGGATCCTGCTATGCCTGTGGGGCATTTGGACACTTCGTCGGACAATGCCCGGAGCGCAAAAGCTCCAATATCAACAATTATGTAAGACTTGTCAAGATTTTTTTTCACAATAGCTATAAAATCCCATTAATTACAGAATGCCTCATAGACACAGGGCGTCCAATATCATTTACAAAGTTAAGCAATGTATCCAAGGAAATTAATTTAGAATCCGCTTCAGAAACCTATTTCGGGCTGAATAAAAGCCAACTGACAATACATGGAAAAATCTTATGTTACATTATAAAAGAAAAAGTTAAATGTTATTTTTATTTGTACGTGGTCCCAGACGAGTCTATGAGTCATAATGTAGTTCTTGGACGAAATTTCATGGAAGCGTACCAGTTGAAACTGGATCCAGACGCCTTGGGAAGGATAACGGTCAACCCAGTCGATAGTAAAAGATATAGAAAAGCAAATAGTAAAACAGTCAGTTATATTGTTAGTGAAACAGTTAGTGAGACAGTTAGCAAAACATTTAGTGAGACAGTTAACGAAGAGGTAATTTGAAACAGTTAGTCAAATGGATAATGAAACAGTTAATAAGACAGTTAGTAAAACAGCCAACGAAGCGAGTAGTATAGTTAGTCAAACTGTTAACGAAGCAGGTAGCAAAAAACGTTCATCGAAACAGTTATGCATTTAGCCAACTTCACGACGGATTCCGGACTTTATGCTGCGGTTGTGCCCAGTTATGAAGAAGCTGTTAGAGAAATTTGTAGCATTGATCACTTAGAAGATGAGCAAATGAACTTCATATGCGGCGAAAACAATAACCAAGCCTTAAACAGTCAGTTAAAGGAGATTATTAAACGCAACTACTTAAGCGTTAATAAGCCTGCCGAGCCTTTAGTCAAATGCGAAATAAAACTTTGTTTAGAAACGTCAAAACCTTTTAGCTGCGCCCCAAGAAAACTTGCCTACTCAGAAAAAGAAAAATTACAAAAACTATTAGATGACTATTTAAAAGAGGGAATTATTCAACCTAGTAAATCAGAATATGCTTCACCAATTGTTTTAGTCAAAAAGAAAACAGGAGACATACGGCTATGTATAGACTTTAGAAAACTGAACAAAGTTTTAATTAAAGACAATTATCCGATACCGCTTATCGATGACCTTTTAGATAAGCTAGTCAACAAAAAAGTTTTTTCGAAGCTTGATTTAAAAAACGGTTATTTTCATGTATTCGTTAATAAGGAATCAGTTAAATACACCTCATTTGTTACACCGTTAGGGCAATTCGAATTTCTCAGAATGCCAATGGGCCTAAAAACTGCATCGGCGGTGTTCCAAAGGTTTGTAAACAAAATTTTCGAGGATCTTATAAGGGATAACAAAGTAATTGTATACATGGATGACATCATGATTGCTAGCAAGAACTCGGAGGAGCATTTAGAAACCTTAAAGGAAGTGTTTATCAGATAAATTGGAATTACGAATGGATAAATGTGAGTTCCTCCAGACAAGTAATAAATATTTAGGATTCATTATAAATGGTGAAGGCATTAGGGCTGATGACAAAGGAATAGATGCCATACAACATTTTCCAGTTCCAGACAATATACAAGCCGTTCAAAGTTTTCTGGGCTTATGTTCATACTTCCGTAGATTTATAAAAGATTTTTCAACATTAGCTAAACCTTTATATGACCTTTTGAGAAAAGATGAAAATTTTAAATTTGGAGAAAAGGAAATGAGCTGTTTCTCAACTCTTAAGGAAAAGCTGGTGCAGGCACCGGACTTAGCAATTTATAATTTCAAAGACGAAATAGAACTGCACTGTGATGCAAGTGCTCTTGGTTTCGGTGCGGTGTTATGTCAAAAAAAATAGGATGGAAAATTACACCCAATATTTTATTTTTCAAAGCGAACAACAGTCGCTGAGGCAAAATATCACAGCTTAGAATTGGAAACAATGGCAATTATTCACGCACTGCGAAGATTTAGAATATATTTGTACGGAAAACGCTTTAAAATTATAACTGATTGTAATTCTCTTACTTTGACGCTTAACAAGATTGAACTTAATCCGCGAATAGCTAGATGGGCGTTAAAGCTCCAGAACTACGATTATGAGCTCATACATAGAGAGGGTAAAAGGATGCAGCATGTTGATGCTCTTAGTAGATGCACGAATATTTTGATAGTGGAATCAAATACGTTTGAAGACAATTTATTAATCTGCCAAGGCAAGGATCAAAAAGTTCAAGAAATCAAGAAACTGCTGGAAAAAAATGAACATAAGTTGTTCGAAATGAGAAACGGAATAATTTATAGAAAATGTAACGACGGCAGACTTTTATTTTATGTTCCCACAGACATGATCATATTCTATATAAATATTACAATGAGATCGGACACATAGGTAGAGACAAAATGTTAGATGTTATTTCTAAATCTTATTGGTTTCCCAATGCCAAAGACAAATGTTTGAGCCATATAGAAAATTGTTTAAAATGTGTTGAGTTCTCCCCTAAGACAGGCAAGGAAGGATTTCTGCACTGCATTCCGAAGGGAAGCAAACCGTTTGAACTAATACATATCGATCATTACGGCGCAGTCGACTCAGGCAGATCCAAAAAACATATTTTTGTTGTCATCGATGGTTTATACGCCACAAAGACCACTAATACAAAGGAAGTCATTACGGCCCTGAAGGACTATTTTAGAGCATACAGCAAGCCTAAATGCATCATTTCAGATAGGGGAAGTTGTTTTACATCCAAGGAATTTGATGACTTCATGTTAGAGTTCGATGTTAAGCATATGAAGATTGCGACTGGTTCACCCCAAGCAAACGGACAGGTTGAAAGAGTCAATAGAAGCCTAGGTCCAATGATAGCGAAACTGGTACAACCAGAGAAAGGCATATATTGGGATACAGTAATAGATAAAGTTGAGCACGTCTTAAATAATACACAGCACCGCAGCATCAGAATACAAAAAAGGAGATTATGTGATGGTTAAAAATTTCGACAGTACAGCAGGCATCTCTAGAAAATTGATTCCAAAGTGTAAAGGCCCATATGTGATATCGAAAGTATTAAGAAACGACAGATTCTTGTTAAAAGACGTAGAAGATTTTCAGATATCTCGTAACCCATACCAAGGTGTCTGGAGCATCCAAAATATTAAGCATTGGATAGGCAACAAGAAAAATAAACGAAGACACAATTAAACAATAATAATAATAGAATAACAGATTAATATAGTATGTACATATGTATAAATAAGGTAAAAGAATTCATCATACAACTAAGCAATCAATGTAAACCATGATCAGGGGATCAGCTAGTCAGGACGGCCGAGTTGTGGTAGGATGAACACTCATAAGGCCCACTGTACCATGTAGTAGCATAGTCTTAGGTATGAAGCCCACAGTGGCAGAGAGAAGCATACGATCATGTCCCCGTTAGGAAAAAGAATATTATTGTTATCTCGCTCTTACTTATAAGCTAGCATTAAGAGATAAGAATGTATACCTAGCTCACTCACAAACACATACAAAGTAAAATTGTTACTCTTTATTTATTTAAAAAAATAAATTTAATTTTTTATTATTTAACATTTATTTGGTGATAAACTTTTTCACTTATACTATTACGAGACACTTTGTTGGTAGCTTATCTTTAGCTTCGAGCTGTTGACGATCTCGTCCCGATTCAGACTCCGACTCCGACTGACTGATCTTCAAATTCTAAGTCCTAATCCAATCAACCTCCGACAGAAGCTTTTCTTTCGGAAAATTACCGAACTTTCGATAAAAGCTTTATGTCGGAAATTTTCCACTGCATTGTGAAATTCAATTATGCTGATCGATGCAGTTTTTGATTGATACGCAATAAGTCGGCCGTGGTTTGGTCTCCAAGCGGAAGCTGTGTTTACGTTAAGTTTGGGTTGCTTTTGTTAGCGGGTAGCTGAGTGCTGGCAAGGGCAATGACAAAAACAAAGACAAAGGAAATGCCGACGAGATTTGAGAATTGAAATTTGTTTATAAACTGTGGAAGGGAGCTATGTTCATGGGTTGGATAACTCTCCCCCATCTAAAATGACGCGTCCCGCTTCATTATTAATTTCGTTCAAACGCTCATTTAATTCTGTTAAAAATTCTACATCATTATTTGGTTTTTCTGGTTCTGGCCGTTTTTGTTTGGTTACAAATATATAATATCTGAATTTTATTATTAATATAGTAATGAAATACAAAATGATTAAAATTAATAATATAAATGAAATTGAAATTTTCCAATTGTAAATTTCAATAAAGGGGTTTAAAATATTAATGTTGTCAAGAGAAAGTTCTGAATTGTTGGATTTTATATATTCTGATATTTCTAAGTTTTTAAAGTGGTTGGTAGTTATGTACTCAAGTATTTTGTTTTCTGAATTGGTGTATGAAATATTATTTATTGTAGTTGTGCTGTTAAATGTTATTAAATATGACCCGTTTAAATTAGAATCGTTCACAATATTATTTCCGTTTATTAGAATGGCACCTTCTTGAATGATATCTATATTCTTATTTTTTTCTAGAATTTTAGTGCAAATTGATTTTTCTCCATTTAGTAAGCGGGTAAAACAAGTCTTATCTTTACTTATAATAAAATAGTTGTTGAAAAGTTCGTTCTTAAAATTAGATATTTCATAAAAGGTATTTTCGCATTTTGCAACCTGATTACTTATAAGTAATTTTCCATCATTATGTGAAATGGATCTGGCATAGTAAATTTCGCATCTGTTTGTTATAACGGGGTATTTTATATAAATTATTAAGAGTTCTTTATGCAATACAATTTTGAATATGGCGATGTCCATTAAGTCTGCAATAAGTACAGGCTGTTGTTCGTGATCTAATATTTCTTTAATGTCTTCATTATTTAAAATTTTTGTGTTGAATAAATCAATTTTGGCCAGTGTGATAGTATCAATAATGTTTTGCAAGTCAAATGTTAATAAACGTAAACGATGTTTTCTTAATGGCAATTCTTGATCGGTAAAAATGTTTTTAAAATGATCGGAAAGTGATTTTATCTCTTTAAACAATTTGGAATTAATAATAAATTGTTGGTTATTGTTTTCAATTAAATCATTTATTTTATACTGTATTTTAATGAAATCATCGTGATCCGGAGTTCCAGCTAACCATTTCCAAACAGTGCCTAACTCATTTATTCCCCTTTTTGATCTAGTTGGTATCAGTTGTGACAAAATTAATTCTATTATCTGCATTTCGTAAGTAATTTCCCATTGTGTCCGTGTATTTATATCTTTTCTTACATATCCTGATTCTAGATTGATTATTTCTTTTTAAAAACTTAAGTTAGTTACGTGGAATAAGTCAGCATATGATTCATAGGTAAGGACATCCTTTTTGTCCTTGAACAGGAAGAATTCGTGATTGGAGTAATCAATTATTTCTGAAGTGGTTATCATTACGAATGTTATTAAAAGTAATACGAAATGCATTTTCTGTAATTTAATAAAAAATATGGTATTTGTTAAAACTTAATGTTGTCTTTGTGAATAGTGCTGTTTCTATTATTGATTATAACTTTGTTAGGTAAGTTTTCCTTAACAACCTGTTTTTTGTATCTAGTTTTTAGCCTATTTCTTTCTCCGTGTTTCTTCTCATAAACAACTTGACCTTCGTGATATTCTTTTTCTTTACGACCTTCATTGTGTGTTACTAACATTTTTTCTTGTGTGTTCTTTAGAATTCTTGAAATGTTTTCGTGATCATTTTTATTATATAGGGTATCAAAAGGTTTTTGGTTTGTTGTAGAATGATTGAATTCTTTTGCGGCTCTAATAATTATTTCAGAATAGTCAGTGAGATTAAATTCTTCCTTTATACAACGAGCTAATTCTGTTAATGTTGCATGTTCCCTTTCTACTTGTCCGTTCGAGGTATTGTGACTGGGTCGGCGAAATGTAGAGTTAAACCACATCTTTGTGCAAAGGACTTAAATTGAGCAGAGGTGAAGCTTGGTTCGTTATCAGTCATAATTACCTTGGCGTGGGGAAAATGTTGGAGTAATTCCATTACTTTATTCTCGATGTTTAGTTTATTTTGAATTTCTTTTACAACCAGGAATTTTGAATATGCGTCAATACAGGTTAAGAAAATAAGACTTTGCGCGTAATAAATGTCGATGTGTAAATTCTCTCCTTCTTTAGTTGGAATAGGAGCTTCCCCAATAGGGATTTTAATAGGATGCCGGTTGTATTCATTTTCGTTGCAAATTGTACAATTTTTTATATATTCCTTTAATTTGATATATAAATTTGGCCAATAAAATAATCTATTGATTTGTTTATAATTTTCGTCTAGTCCTCTGTGAGCACGACTATGTGTTTCTTCTATTATGATAGCCTTATCTTCATTATTTTCCACGTCTTGTAGAAATATTTTAGTATAAAGAAATTTGTTGGTAAAGTTATTTTTTAATGGTAATTGAATATGATAAAGATCTTCTAAAGTGCAATGAATTCCTACCGTTATGTTTGGTTTTAGATACTCCCTTAATATTTCTATTAAGTTTTCTGGCGTATCATATTCAATTATATGTCTTGTCTTATCAAAAACATTCAATGACTCATGTATTGTATACCTCCCCTTTGTTAATAACAGTTGTTGTTGAAACTGATTTAACGGTTTTCGGGTCTCTTGTATTACATTTTCAAAACTACTTTCGGCAGAATGCTGTGTATTTTGATCTGAGTTTGATTCTTCTAAGTCGCTGTTAGTAATATTATTTATTTTTATTCGAGATAATGCGATGCGATAATGAGGCTACGACATTAGTTGTTCCGGGTTTATATATTATTTTCGGGGTGAAACTTTCTATAAAGGAGTACCATCTTTTCATTTCTATGTTCGGGTTTTTATCTGAGATTGTGAAAGATAAAGATTGATGGTCTGTTTGTATTTCTATACCAATTACACCATATAAGTAATTCCTGAGATTTTTAAGAGCCCAAACTATTGCCAACAATTCTTTTTTATTTGTGGCATAAAGCTGTTCGGTTTTATTTAAAGTTTTGGATATGAAAGTAATTGGTTTATTATCCTGTGATAAAACTGCTCCGATAGCTACATCTGATGCGTCTGTCGTTAAAGTGAATTTTTTGTTATAATCTGGTTGAACTAATTCCACTTGTGCTATCAAATTATCTTTAAGTTCTTTAAAAGCTTTAACAGCTGGGTCGTCTAACTGTATTGAAATTTTATTTGACATTCTCCTAGAAATTTTTCCATTATCTCCTCCTAGGTATTTGGTTAAAGGTTTGGCAATTTTTGCATAATTTCGGACAAATTTACGGTAGTAGCCGGTGCGGCCTAGAAAACTTCGAAGCTCTCTAATGTTTTGTGGAATCGGATACTTCATAATTGTGGAGATTTTTTCAGGATCTGTTTAAATTACATTGTGAGATACTATATAACCTAGAAATTATGTTTCTAATTTAAAGAATTTAGATTTTTCTAGAGAAATTTTCATATTTGCTTGTTGTAAAATATTTATTATTTGAATTAAATCTGTGTAATGTTTTTCAATTGTATTAGAAAAGATTATTATATCATCCATATAAACATGACAAGTTTTTCCGACTTGTTCTCTCAGTATGTCATCCATTGCTCTTTGAAATATTCTAGGGGCGTTTGTTAACCCAAATGGCATACGTAAGAATTCAAATTTTCCGTTATTTATAGAGAAAGCTGTTTTTTTAATATCTGAATTTTTCATTAAAATTTGTTGGAATCCTGATTCCAGATCAATTGTTGAGAAATATTTTGACTTCCCTAAGTTGGATAATATTACAGACGGATCTTGCATCGGATATCTGTCAGGTATTGTGCTTTCATTTAATTTTTTATAGTCCATCTTCGTTTTGACCTTTTTGGGCACTACTAAGACTGGTGAATTGTAGGGGCTTCTACTTGGTCTTATAATTTGTTCTTTTAGCATTCTATCGATTTCATTATTAACGAAATCTGAGACCGACTGGCATAAGGATATTGTTTGCTATAAATTGCTCCGTCATTGACTGTATTTATTTCTCCTCGAATATCGGTACGAAAAGGAATTTGCGTATTTATTTTAGATTGCTCCTTTTCAATTTTATTCATAACTTTATTTTCAAATTCTTTTATTTGATTTGAAATTATGTTTAGGTTATGAATTTTTTCTTTGTCGGAAAACTCAACGACTGCGTGCTCGGTATTTGTGGATTCCAAGCTATTTGATTTAAGACTGACGGAATTATCATCGTCGTCTTGTTCAGGATTTTTCAATCCCAAACCGATATATTGTTTATTAGCGGATAAATCTACGCTGGCGTGCTCAGGATTTTCAAATCCCAAACTGATATATTGTTTAAAATATAAATCTACGCTGGCGTGCTCAGGATTTTCAAACCTCAAACTGCTTACAGCAATTACCGTTTCGGTTTTATATATCTTTTGCTCATCTAAATATTTTTTAATTATATATTCTTTTAATGGAAGAATATTTTTTTCCTCAATTAAACACAAATCGTTTTTATCCTCGTCAAAATATTGAAGTTTCTCTTTATTTCCCTTATACTCCATGATTCCTTTCTCGATATCTAATTTAGCTCAAATCTTTCTTAACAAATTGAATCCAATTAATAGATGAGATTCTAAACCCTCAATTTCAAAGAATAAATGTTGTTCCCCAAATATATTTATCAAATGATAATATTTTATGATTGAATATCCATGAACTGTAGATACTCTTTTGTGTATTGATAATTCCTCATAAATACCCTTTTTTATATAGCACGCGGTGGCTCCTGTTATTTACCCTCATTGTTTTTTGAGCTGGCTGGTTGACTGTTCCCGTTGATTCCCGTTTTATCGGGGGGTGTGTTTCGGACTGATTTACATGACCTGCGCTTGTGTTGTGTTTTTGCATTAAGAGATAAGAATGTATACCTAGCTCACTCACAAACACATACACACTTCAGAGAGCATAAGAAAAGTGGAATTGGCGAGACGCGGCATTCGGTGGCGTGTGGTTAAAGAGACAAGTCGAATAAAGGCATTGTGAAATTATTTAAAGGGTTGAGTGCAGATATTCATTTTTCGGCGTCCACAATATTGAAATTATATTTGCCTTTTGCCATGTTGCCAAGCCCACTCTAACACTCACAAACCGCACATAACTGCCACGCCCACACTTTTGATAAATGTGTTGATATTTTTTCACTTTTTTATTAATCTTGTAAATTTCTATTAATTTGCAAAAAAATTTTGCCACTCTCACACTAACGCCCTAAGAACTCCCAAAACTGCACTTATGAACAATTTTAAATTTTTTTTTTATTTCATTCTAAGATATCCCAGAAAAATAAAGAAATTTCGACCTCGCACTTACACTAGCTTAGTAACGGGTATGTGATAGTCGGGCAACTCGAATGGTATACTAGATTCTTTAAAAAGTATGTAACAAGCAAAAGGAAGCTTTTTTGACTATAGAGAAGAATATTCTTAATCAGGATTGATAGCCGAGTCGATCTAGCCGTGTCCTTCTGTCGAGATCTCAGGAATTATAAAAGCTAGAAGGTTGAGATTCAACATACAGAATCTAGAGACCCATGTTGCCACGCCCACTCTAACACCCTAAAACTGCACAAATATGAAACGCCAACTTTTTTGAAAATTATCTATTTTCTATTGATTTTCCAAACCACTTTTTGTCACGCTCTTTTTGATCAATTTTAAAAGATTTTCTCATTTTATTCCCCAATATTGCGTAATCGACTGTCCGTCTGCTCGTATGAACGTCGGGATCTCAGGAACTATAAAAGCTAGAAGGTTGCGATTCAGCAGACAGATTCTAAAATCAAAGACGCAGAGCTAGTTTGTTCATCCATGTTGCCACGTCCACTCTAACGCCCTAATGCCGCCGAACCGGTTACTTCCACACTTTGAAACAAATTTGAATTTCTTCTCATTTTATTCCACAATGTCTACCGATATCCCAGATAAATGATGAAATTTTACGTTCGCATTCACACTATATTAGTGTTCGTATTTACTATCAATTATTATTCATTATTACCTGTTGCACAACTAGCTTATGTTTTATCTCTACAGTAGGCATATGAGATAGCATCCGTTTTAATGTTTCATTAGTCTTTTGAGCCTCACCCAGTTTATTTTTTATGTTAGAGTTTTCTATTGACTGCTTTAGGGACCGTCTGTTTAAATAAATAATATACGAATATATATTAAAAAATTTAAATGATATAGCTTAGACTTACTTTTGAAGTAGTTGGAGTTTTTCAAGTAGTTCGAATTTCTTAGGATCTTCGCCTTTTAATATTCGCCACCGGTGTACTCCTGTTGGTGTTCTTGCATCTTCAGTTAGAGCTCGAATACGAATATGTTCTTGATTAAGAGCACGCTGGAGTCGTACAATTTCCTTTCTCATGTCAGCAGTACTTTTAATTGCATGTTTAAGACATTCACTTTCAGTGTGAAGATTTGAAATCTCTTTTTTCAGTAATCTAATATCTTCTACACGTTGATTATATTGTGTTGTACCATTATCAAGGGCATTTTGTGCAATTTGAAGCTTTTCCTTTATAACAACAATCTCGTCATTCCGTCGTACCATTTGCAATCCAACTAGGTTACGTTCCTTTCTCATTTCTTCTAATTCGTGCCCCATTTTCATAAATTTTAGTTCATCGTTTGATATTGTCTTTGCTAACATTTCATTTTTTGCTTTCATTTCCCTCATATCCTTACGTAAGGCAGCCACTAAGTTTTCTTTATTTTTAAGGTCCGATTGGAGTTCTTTTATATAATTATTAAGATGTTCTATTTTCAAATTTAAAGAATTTATTTTTACTTCGTTTGCGCTTATTTCAGTTGTCAATTGCTGAATTTGATGTCCTGATTTCTATAATTAGTTAAAAAAGATTTTATATCAATAGTTTTATAGAGGCAAATGAAAAACATACAAAAGTTTTGTACAAAATAAAACATTATTCGCGACAAATTTTTATTGTAATATTCCTTATTTAAGATCACACTGGCATAAAAATACTGCAGTATTTTTAATTACTGTACATTTTTATTTGAGTATCTTGGACCGTATTTCCAGATATTAACATAATATTAAGATTTTCTCATGCTCGCTTTATAATGCATAAAATGGACAAAGTATTTGTGATGATCTTACTGCTTGAAGAATTCTAAAATTGTCCCGCTCCTGAGTTGTATTTTCTAAATTACGCTGAAGCATCATTTTCTCAGAATGCACTGACTCCAACTGTTTTTTATAACTGTGCACTTCCCGTTGTTTTTCGTGTAACTTTTCCGTGAGATCATTAACTTGGCTAGTCTTCAGAGAGATTTGGTCTGAAACGAAATATTTTTAAAGATATTTTATGTTAATAAGGGTTGTGCCATATTATTCAGTTATTAAAATGCTCGGTCTGTCCTTCTTTCCTTTCAGCAAAACCAAAAATTGTCATTCGTTTACGTGCCAACTTTGGAGACATAGTTAAACTTTATGGCACCCGAGCTGTGCATTTGCCAAAAACTTTTTGCCCCGCCCAAAGGAACTATTTATTTTGGTAAAGGATAATATTTAGATTCAAATAAAGTCCGTTTCATTAAATGGCTTTAAATTCTGAGTACATCCAAGTTCTAAAGCAAGTGACAAAAAAAAAACACATCGATTGGCGCGACCGGTTGATAAGCCTTAATTTAGGTATCAAGACTTTACACTGAGCGACATAATGGCGATTTAGTAACTTTGTGTTTTGGTATTTTCTCACCCAATTTTTCTTCTCAAAGACATCCATCTTGGATGGATAGGGTAGGGTATTAGTAAAAATTATACTTAAATGGAACTATATGCTCTTTCTTTGGTCAGGACACCCATCAGTTGGCTTTGCAACCGCTTTTTGTGGATCACACATACTTTCCACGAATTTTCTTCTGCTTTCATCAGGTTCTTAATTCTCGGAATCCAGTATTTCGACCGGATGAGGCGCACCATTAACTGGTTACCACCATGGAGAGTTATGCGATGAGTGAAATTCGCAAGGAGGCGAGAAAGCAGGCAGTTATACGGAACAATCACTGGATGCCGTTCATTGTATTGAAGGCTTTCGGAAGCCGACACACGGCCGCACGCCCTGATCAGTCCCTGCGTATCTAGAAACGGGTTCATGCTTAGGATGGCACTTGAATTTGACACTAGACGCTTTTCACTTTGACAGTGATATTCCACAGGGAATTCTCTGCCCTGAGTGTTCCAAATTAGGAACCGCTCGGCGTCGGCGATTTCAGTGGCCAGCAAATGCACATCAGATGGAGATATCTGCTTCCTGCACCGCTGAATGATGCGATGAACATAAGCAAGGACTCGTAGAGCTTTCTCTAACTTGGAGAAACGTGCCAACCACTCTTCAGAAGGAGCTTTTGCGAGATGGACTTTTAGAGCACCCTTCTCCAGGTCTGTCACCGGAGCGTTGTCGACCTGAGTTGGCCATTGGTTGCGTGGATTTTGCAACCAAGTCGGTCCGTGCCACCATAACTGGCTATCGGCTAGATCTTGGAGGGAAGCTCCTCTACTTGCCAGGTCTGCTGGATTATGCTCAGATTGAACATGAGACCAATTTTCTGTTTTTGTGGCCTGGGCGATCTTCGTCACCCTATTGGCTACAAATGTGGTCCACTGGCACGCTGGCTTGCTTAACCATGCAAGCACTATCGTGGAGTCCGTCCAACAGTAAAGTTCGGAGTTAATCGTAGGCATCTGCGGAATGATGGCTGCAGCCATTTCGGAAAGCAATAACGCTCCGCACAGCTCCAGTCTTGGGAGCGAAACCGTTTTGACTGGTGCTACCCGGGTTTTCGCGGTTAGGAGTTGCACCATAATGGTGCTGCCCACTTCTACGCGGACATATATTGCCGCCCCATAAGCCTTTTGCGATGCATCGCAAAATCCATGATGCTCGACCTTGAAATCTGGATTAAACGATAGCCAGCGTGGAATGCGTATCTGCTCTAAAACCGAATAACTTTGGAGAAAATTAAGCCATCGCTGAAAAAGCTCATTTGTAATGTTTTCGTCCCACCCAAGCTCCTGCAGCCAAATCTCCTGCATGAAAATTTTAGCTCGAACGATAAGCGGCGCTAACCAGCCTGCAGGGTCGAACAATTTGGCAATTTGGGACAGGACTTGGCGTCTTGTAAAGGACGTTTCGATAGCCAACTCTGGCGGGATGAAGAAGAATTCGTCGGAGGTTGCTTTCCAGCGAATACCGAGGGTTTTGGCAGTACTTTCTGCATTGATCTCGAGAAAATCAGTATTTAAAAGATGGTTGCTCTGAATGGCCGCTAAAACTTCCTTTTGGTTGGAGGTCCATTTCCTCAATGGAAATCCGGCGGAATTCAGAGCGTCTCGGAGCTCTTGCACCATGAGCTGAGCTTCTTCCGTGGAGTCCGCTCCGGCTAGAACATCATCCACATACATGAAATTTCGAATGACATTGCTAGCTTTTGGATGGTACTCCGATGGCCAGGAAAGGCGCGCAATTGACTCCAAAGGTTACTGTTTTCAATTCGAAATCTCTGATTTCCCCTCTATTGTTACGGAAAAGTATTCGCTGGAATGGAGTGTGTTTCGGACCTACCCAGATCTGCCGATACATTTTTTCGATATCGGCGCTGAACACGTATCGAAAATAGCGCCACTTCAGAATTTGAATGGTCAAGTCGGACTGTAAGACAGGGCCAGCATGAAGGATATCATTTAAACTGGTACCATTCGATGAAGGGCTGGAGGCATTGAATACTACACGGAGTTTTGTAGTCACGCTTTCCGGTTTTAAGACGGCGTGATGTGGCATATAATAGGCGTTGCAATCATGCGTAGGAAAAACTTGTCGCATGTGCTTTAAGTCGAAATATTCCTGGATCACCGAATCGTATCTCGCTTTCAAGGCCTCATCTCTTTTTAGACGCTGCTCATTTCTTCAGAACTGAGCCAACGCGAAAGACGTAGAATGCCCTAGCCCGGAACCGATATGTTATGGGTCGCGAAAAATAACGAAATATTTGCCGCACTCGTTTCTCGTGGTCTTTTGAAGAAAATTCTTCTCGCACATGGAATCGGATTCTTTTAGCAACTTTGTTGGTATATCCTCCACCTCCCAAAATTTTGTGAGGAGTTTGTCCAGTGAATTATCGTACGCTTGGGAGATCTGTGTCGAAAAGAGGAAAAAATGCTTTGGGCTGAGGCTGACACTGGCCCAGTTAGTACCCAGCCGAAAATGGTCTCTTGCCCCAAGAGAGAGCCACAGATGTTGGTTTTTGCTCCACTCAGAAGCACCGAAGGCAGAATGTCGGCTCCGATAAGTACATCTATTTGTGCGCTCTCATAGAATTTTGGATCCGCCAGTGGAAAATCGGGAAGATCCCGAAGGAAATTTTGCGGAATTGGGTAGGAAGGCAGATTTCCGGCTAGTTGAGGAAGGACACAGGCCGACGCCTCCAACTGCAACGCGGGCCTAGTCGGAGATCGGATGGTGAAACTGCAGAGCTTCTTGGACTGAGCAGCTACTGTTTGGTTTAAGCCCGAGACTCGGGCTTGAACCACCTGGAATGGCAATCTAATTAGATTGAACAGTCGCTCGGTTATGAATGTCGCTTCTGATCCGGAGTCGATCAGGCCGCGTGCCTTAAAGTTAGTGCCAAGATGGGAGATGTTGATTATGGCAGTGCCAAGAAGGATAGCTCTTGAGCCAGTGGCGAAATAATTTTGAACACCGGCTTGCTCATTTGGAACGAAATTGGCCTGATTAGCGGAAATTGGCCTTGCAGGATTTGAAGGGCTTGAATTGGTGGAACAGAGGTTGTTTCGGTGCAACAACGTGTGATGCCGGCTACGACAAGTAAAACAATTGTGCGTGCTTTTGCACTCACGAAGCTGATGTCCCTTTGCAAAGCAGTTTAAGCATAACTGCTTCCGTTTAATGTAGGCTGACCGGTCGTCAACCGACATTTGGAGAAAACGCGGACATACACGGACAGGATGGTTCTCCTTGTTGCACAAGTCGCCACTTTTCGATTTTGGAGCCACTTTCGTGTCATAGGAATTTAATCTTCTAGAGGGCCCACTTGTGTTTATCGCTTTGGAATGCGACTGACTTGGTACGGACGGTCTCACATCATCGATGGCCTCTAGGGTCCGATGACGTTCTGTGAGGAAGGTGTTCAGCTCTCCCCATGTCGGGATGTCGGCTTTCTTATGTAGCGACTGCTCCCATAAGGAGAGAGTTATCTTCGGGAGCTTGGATGAACACAGATATACCAGCAGGCAGTCCCATTTCTCAGTGTTGATGCCTGACAGTTCTAAGGCAGTCAAGCAACCTTGAACAGTACTTTGCAGCACCTTCAAGGCCGCCCCAGATTCCTGTGGTATCGACTGCACATTAAACATTATTTTCAATTGACTGTTTACCAACAATCGTTTAATTTCGAAACGCTCTTTTAGGTTTTCCCACGCAGAGCGGTAACCCTCGTTGGTGAGAGGCGAAATCGAAACTATGGCATGCGCGTCGCCACTTGTTTTGGCATTTAAATGGAATAACTTTTCAACCGGAGTCAGCCGTGGATTATTGATATAAATGGCTGTGAAAAGATCCCGGAAGTCGGCCAGCGAAGATAGTCGCCTGCGAAAACTTCTGTATCGCATGGACCGACAATGTAGAAGGAAATGTAGGCCTGGGGCGCAGCGTTCGCGGCTGGGATGGACTGAGACGTGCCCTGCTCGATTTCCTTTTCAACCTTGTCCCATCGGGTTCGGACTTGGTCGCGACGGACGCTAAGCATCGTGACGGTTGGAGCTGCGGATTCCGGAGTGTTGATCTGAGCCTCAAATTCGCTTAAGCGGTCAGAAACGGAAATGAATTTGGCTAGCGCTAGATCGGAAGCAGCCATATTTTTAGCTGTGCGCTGTACTGTGGCTTTGGATGGAGTAGCACAGTCGTCGGAAATCTGCGCAGGCGTTTTCACCGAAATGCTTGGGATTCTTGGACTCTTTGGCCCTTGTGGTGAAAAAATAGACCTCGGTTTGTCAGCGGACAATTTCTTCTTATCGTCCCCGATGGGCATAATCGAAGAAATACGAAATGGAAGGGAAGCGGTTTTGGAGCCCGGTCACACTTTTGAAAAAGTAGACAGATTCCTCAGACTTCACTTAATAAATTTAAGCTTGCCGCCGTTAACGGTATAAAGCAGCGGAAAACGACCGTATAGGATGTAATGGGTGAAAAAGTGGTGTAAAATTTACGAAGTGGAAACGCCGTAGTTTAGACTAATCGGACAGGTGACTCGGAGTGAACAGCGAATTGTATAAATGTCCTGTGATTTATGGTAATTAGGTCCACCTTATTTACGGTTGGAACACTTGGAATGTGGAACACGGTGAAGTAAAATGTTTATTAGAACGAAGAAAATTTTATTTTTTTGTTTACAACTGGAAACGGAGAAAATGGAGTGGTGGAATTGGAGTCTTTTCTCCGCATTGTAAGTACTTCTAAAACAAACACAATTTAATATCCAAGCAATACAGGAAAAAATATTTGTCTGGTAGTGAACGACTTGTATTTGGCGGTCGTATTATTTATTTATTGATGATTTTTTTGAAAAAAATTTTTTCAAAAAAAATTTAAAAAAATATTTTAATAAATATTGAAAAAGTTATTTGTTAAAAAAAGAGAAAAAAACGCTTTTAATTTATTGCTCGGAAATTAATTTAGAAATTTACGGAAAAAATTTATGGAAAACAAAACGCCTTTTCCGCGTCGGCACTTGGAATAAATTTTATTTGTGGTTTGGGTTTGCCGACGGGAAACAATTCAAACTTTGGTATATGTTTAAAAGGAATGCAGATAATATGCGCAATGTATGTTGGTAATATATGTGGATATAATATATGTTGATGTAATATAAGTTAAGCGAGACTACTGCTCGCTCTACTACTCCGGCTCTCGTAGCCGCACAGCTCACCTAATCAATTTCCTAAGCATTCCTGGGATTCTCGAAGTCAGCGTTTCTTGTGTATGTGTGCATTCGCAACAAGTGCCGTTAGTCGCACTCAGTGTGGTGTAGAGTGGTCTAACGGGGGAAGCGTATATAAAAGCAGCGGGGCGGGAGAAGAGGAAAGATATTCAGAGAGGGTTCATAACTCCTCCCCCTTCAGGATCTGCGTCCCGCAGATTATTGGGCTTTAGGTGCCCCGCCAGCGCCTAGCGTCTCAGGGCCCGAGGCACAGTTTGCCACGACAGGAATACCCTTGGTTGATGTCAGCTTCCTCCATATAATGTGCCACCAACGCCGCAATCCTGGGATCCGTCAGTTGCACGGCCTCGCGCCGAATTTCCTGGACCAGCGACTCGAACCTTCTCAAGTCGATGACATGCGCCAGTTTGAAATGTCCATTGACGCGCCAAACGGTGCCCTCTTGTAGCGGGACGAGCGGAGCCTCGTACTTGAAGACGTCTGCAGCCCCCACCATATGGGTGACAATGATACTTGCAATATTGGTTGAAAAAGTTATCTTATGAGTAACATTATTTTTTGTGGTGTTGCTTATATTAGCTTAGAGATAAGGGATTTAATAATTATTTCTGAGCAAAGGGTGTCAATTGGTAAAGTATCTTATGAGTAACATTATTATGTATTTTGTAATGGTAGCGCGTGAAACACACTCAACGATCCGGTGCCATTTTAATTACGCAGGTCTGATTTATGCAATATCTTGCCCTTCTTGGTTTTTACCGTTACCCTTCTATCCTCGGCAATTTCTTCAGCCTTAAAGCGCTGCTTCTCTTTCGTTTTAATTTGCTTATTGGCAACAAAGATCTTATCGCCCACGTTATATGATAAAGGTTCCTTTCTAGTTTTGTTGTGAGCCGCGTTCGCGAGCTCCTGGCGGTATTCTATCATACCCCTAACGTCTTCGAGAGTTTTTGTTCTGAAATTAGTTAACCCCTGGTAATTTATTCTAGCCGAGCGGTCGAAAAATAGATCAGCTGGCTTATTATTGGTTACCGAGTGGATAGAATTATTGTACCTATCCACTGCAATTTCGACCAGTTCATTAAATTTGAAGTCGGGGTGTTCGCTCTTCAAGCATCGGTAAATCTCGAGGAAGGTGGAATGAAACCTCTCGATTTGACCATTGACCTCGCTTTTCTGGGTCGGTGTATTGTACAAACCGATACCCAAGGTACGTAAATAATTTAAGACCGTCGGGCACAGAAGACCTCTTTCATTGTCTGAGACCAGTACCCTTGGGACGGTGAAGTAATGTAGTGCTTCAACAAGCTTTTCCCGGAGATGAATAGAGGATTTTGATTCGAGAAGGAAAAGCTTGGCAAATTTGGTAAACTTGTCAATACAGCTTAGGTAAATTTTCTTCTCTAAAGTGAAAATGTCAATGTGAAGAATTTCACACGGATATTTCGGGATAGGTGTCGGTTGAAGGAAAGGTCTATTGGGATGCCTCTCGTACTTGTAGAGTTTGCAACACTCGCACGACAGGAGTTGCCTGCGGATGGTACTAGCCATCTGGGGGAAATAATATTTCTCCAAAAGCTGCAAGCGCACTTCTTTAGCACCCCTATGAGCCCTGCGATGTTCTAGTTCAATGGCTTCGCAGATCTCTTCAGGGTCCGACAAATCTACCACCAGCCTCTGCGTTATGCGAATTTTGAACGCAGCAAAATTCGCCAAGCAAAGGCGTTGGAACGATGGTAGGTAAGTTTCGGGTATTTTAACCCCGTTGATCACTGAGGGTTTGAGGTAGTTTGCCAGAGTAACAACTAACTCGGACAAAAGACCAGTACCGACGGGGATGAGATGACGTTCGAAGCCCCTGTGGGTTTGTTCACACAGGTATTCGGAACGCTCGGAGTCAAAGACAAGTTGGTTACGATAGACGTTGATAGGTACTTCTACGTGAGGTAGCAAATGAAATGCGTCCTCATCCGCACTATGGACGGTAGAACCGCCCTCGGTAGCCGACGCAGTATCCGAATGGCACCAATCAAAGTAGTGGTTTATTGGAACTATACGGGACAAGGCGTCAGCTACGACGTTAGATTTGCCGGGCTTGTAGATGAGTACGCAATTATACTCTTCTATTCTAGCCTTCCAACGTTTAAGTTTGGCATTGAAATTTCTGATCCCTAGCGCAAAGGTCAAAGGTTGGTGGTCGGTATACACCTTAACCGATGCAGCGCCATACAAGTAAGACCTGAGGTTGTCCAATGCCCACACTATAGCAAGCATCTCTTTTTCTATAGTGGCATAGTTTTCCTCAGTTTTCGACAGGGTGCGCGAGATGTATGCTATAGGACGATCTTTTCCCTCAGTGTCCTGGGACAATACGGCTCCTGGGACAATACGGCTCCCAGAGCGTAGTTGGACGCGTCTGTGGTCAAATGGAACGGCTTACCGAAGTCTGGGAAGGCGAGCACCTCTGAAGAAGACAAAATCGTTTTAAGGCCATCGAAAGCCTGCAAAGCCGCGTCGTCAAGCTCAACCGGGACCTTCTTAGATTGGTTTGCTTTAACTCGAGCGGATTCTACGCGATTTAAATTAGTCAAGGGTTTAGCAACTTTAGCATAATCGCGAATAAACTTCCTATAGTACGATGTCATGCCGAGGAAACTCTTCAGTTCCTTGACATTCTTAGGAGGCTTTATTTTGGTTATAGCCTCCACTTTCTTCTTGTCCGCTCTGATACCGTCATGACTGACGATATAACCGAGGAACTCGACTTGAGTCGACAAGAATTGAGTGTTAGACAGATTGACTTGAAGTCGGGCCTTTTTTAGGCTTTCAAAGACCAAGCGAAGGTTCTTCCAATGGCTATCATAGTCGTTACTAAAGACGATAATATCGTCGATGTACACGTAACAAATTTTCCCGATGTGTTCCCGAAGAACATCGTCGATCATTCGTTGGAAGATAGCCGGGGCGTTTTTTAAGCCGAAGGGAAGACGGAGAAATTCATACTTCCCGTTCAGGGTAGAGAACGCCGTTTTCACGGTATCGGAGGGTTTCATGTGAATTTGGTGAAACCCTGAGGTAAGATCCAGTGTTGTAAAATATCTGGCTCCGCCAAGGCTAGCCAATGTGGAGTTTATATCCGGGATTGGATATGTGTCAGAAATTGTAACCGCATTTAGACGTTTGAAGTCAATGACCAAACGCCATTGTTTCTCGCCATCTGGTTTCGCTTTTTTCGGCACTATCCACACCGGAGAGTTGTAAGGGCTTCTCGACGGGCGTATGATACCCTCTTGGGTATCTTGATAACTCTTGGTATAAATTGGGTCTGAAGTGTTCGTTCGTATTTCCGCCCTTACACTGGTGTCGACGGCCTCGCCCGGCGACAAAGGGTCGAAAAGGTGCGAGTACTCGTCAATCAGTGCCTTTAAGATCCTTCTTGCTTCTTCTGGGTGTGTTGAGTCTAACAAAGTGTTGACATTAAGGGACCTTTTAGCAAGGAGGGGAATCTTTATCCCGTGGGATATAACTAAACAATTATTTTTTCTGTCTACTACTGCTTTCAGGTCTTTGAGCGTGTCGTCCCCTATGATGCCATCGAAGGTATCTAAACCGGGGAGGACAAAAAAGGTGAGGGTCGAGTCATTCCCTAGTTTTTCGAAAAATTTTCCGGCTACGCGGCGTGTTATTCTAACAGAACCTGTGGCCGATTGAACGCAAAAGGGAGTAGGGAGGATAGTCGATCCGGCGGCGATTTTGGGGCTGATGAAGTATTTGTTAGCGCCGGTATCGATCAAGAATTGTAATTTAGCCCCATCTTTCCCCTCGTATGCTAAGTAAGGGACGCTCGAGAGGCCTCGGTCATAAAATTCGGACCCTCAGACCCTATTTCAGGGTCGTCCCTTTCTTCCATGATATCTTGAGGGGCCATGCCGGCATCTTCGGCACCGACTTGGTTATAGTAAGGGTCGGTAGAGGGATCTTCGCCATGTTCGGAAGGCATTGTCGGATGATCAAGCACGGGCTCCATATGATAAAGCTTGGTCGCCCTTTGGAACGGATTCTGATATTCATACGACTTCCTTTTCACCCCAGAACCCCCGCTCTGGGGGACCCTGTAATCAGAACGGTGGGACTGACCCGACCGGTTCGACTCCATTTTAATGGCCGGTCTTGGACCTTGGAAGCGATTACTATTCTGTGAGCCTCCATATCCTGAAGCTATTGAAGGTCTAACATTTCCCTGATAGGAAGAAGCAAAGCGAGGGCCACTCGGCGGTCGATATAACCGGGTATTTGGAGTAAAATTTGGTGGGGAGGAGTGGACGAATGAGCCTTCTCTCGGACCAACTGCCTGCAGTTCCTTACAGAAGAAGTAAGCTTCCTGCAAATCTTTCGGTCTACGCATGACCAATAGCCTGGAGGCGTCGTTACCGACTCCTCGAATGAAGACATCAAGGGCCTGTTGTCGAGAATGTTCGGACAAGGCTCTGACTCCTTCTATCGAGTGTCCTTCGGCTTTCAATCCGTTGAGGATAAGAGAGAGATGTTTCGTCACCTCCAAGTAATATTCCTCCAAGCGTTTGTTCCCTTGGTTCAGCTGGCTAAGCTGATACTCTAACGTTCGCACATCGCGTTTGTCCGCGTATTGCATTGCTAAAACTCTTTTGATTTCTGGCCAGTCGTCATCCAGAACCCCATAAGAGTCGAGAACTACTACTATAGCACGGAACAATGGTCTCCCTCTGATAACCTCGTAATCGTCCAAGATCGCTTGCGCACGATTAACCCACGAGACGTATCTCTCGGGCTGACCCTCAAACGTTTGAAGTTCTTTGACGCAGTCGGGAAGCGTAGAGACTTCCTTCAGTTCGTATTCGTTACGTGCTCGGGCCAAGGGCACCGGAGGGGTGACTACCGGGTTACGAGCTTCGTTTTCAGCTTCGAAAGTGTTCATTCGATTGTTCATTTTTTTCATATCGTCCTTAAGCTCGGTCATTTGGGCAAGGAGTGCATTAAGTGTTTCCTTAATTTCTTCCATTACTTAATAAAAACGCAATTAGCAACTTAAACGACAGGAATGTATTGGGTCGGATAGGGTATAACGGACAACCAAGATTTTTCTTTTTATACTCCTTAACAAAGGCACAGGGTAGTTAAGTGTAGTTTCACTCACCCTTGACAATTTGTGTTGGTCCTTGTGTGAGTGTGTTGAGGAAAAATGTGTGTGTCGTGTCTTTCTTAGTATCTAGAGGGAGAAAAGAGAAGGGCTAAAAAGAAAAAGAGATTTTTTTTTTTTTTTTTTTTTTTTAATTTTTTGTAATAGGCAATGGTTTATGGTATGGTATTTAGAATTTTCTATGTTAGCATTTGTATTCGTATTTTTTCTTTGTATTGTATTACGGTAGTGACGGACGAGTGAAGCCTAGCACTGGGCACGGTGGTCCGTATTTTCCCTTTTTGGCCTTGGCCTACTAAGGTACGGCTGCCACACAATCTACTGGGCAGCTTTTTCGGGTGCCTCCACACCGCTCAGCCTATCCAGCAGATTACCACACGTTTTAATCACAATTCACAGGTTATTTTATTATTGACGAAGTTATTCTTCTTGTTTCATTTAGGTATCAGTTTGACGCTATGAACTTTTGCACTCGCGAATGGGCTACAGGGGCTGTAGACAGATCGCCGCAGTGGGTTGTTACATAGGTCACTTTTTAATATTTTAGGTAGACACTTTGCGCCCGCGTTAAATATGCCCCGCTCCTGGACGGAGACGGCGTTAACACTGCGGCGGGTGGTCTTTTGTTTTGTTACATACGACTTTTTGCGCCCGTGCAGAATGTTTCTCCCGTTACAGGTTGTAGCGGCATTCTCACCGCGGCGGGTGGTCGTTTTTTTTTACTTTCATAGTTCCACTATCACATCACTGCCATTCGTCACTTGTCGTTATCTTGTTTTACCACATTTCGTGGTTCATTTTATCCTTTTTTTTTTTTCATTTTAATAATTTTTGGTTCAGAGTTCAGAAAGGTCAGAGTTCTGACTGCTCGGGCGCCAGTTAAGCGAGACTACTGCTCGCTCTACTACTCCGGCTCTCGTAGCCGCACAGCTCACCTAATCAATTTCCTTAGCATTCCTGGGATTCTCGGGAATGAATGAAGGAAACAGCCAGCAGCTTCGTTTCACTTTATAATTTTATTCAATTCAGCTTAAGTTGAGGTTTTACAAAATAGTTCGCGGCAGCTCGCCTGTTGAGGTTTCGGGTGTTAGTCCAAGACTGACTTCTACCGTCTTCGCCAGGTCTCACCAGCGCTCGGCTCTCGTGTTTTCGCGCCTCGTCGGCAGGCGACTTGGGGCGAGGGTCCACCCCGCATAGCTGCTGGGCAAGGCGGGGGACGAAGTCATCGTTTCTTGTGTATGTGTGCATTCGCAACAAGTGCCGTTAGTCGCACTCAGTGTGGTGTAGAGTGGTCTAACGGGGGAAGCGTATATAAAAGCAGCGGGGCGGGAGAAGAGGAAAGATATTCAGAGAGGGTTCATAACTTATATGTAATATATATGGATGTAGTATATGTAGATGTAATATATGCAATGTATATGGATGTAGTATATGTTGATGTAATATATGTTGATGTAATTTATGGAATTATCTTATAATTTGGTCGCTGGTGGACAAACTGGAAAATCCAGGGGATCCGGCTCGAAGCACCAAAAAATGATGGGTTTTTGGGTGGTCGCTGTCTTGAAATTTTCCAAATATACTGAAAAGAAAACACTCGAAGAAAAGCGAAAACTAGACTTTTCGTAATTTCGCGGGCGCGACCGGGCGTATGTTTATTCAGCGTGGTTAGTTTTGACAGTCGGAGACTCCTTGGAGACTCTGTGGTGAAGAGCGGGAGAGCGTAAGAGGGAGCGGAGAGCGGGTGACAGTCCAAACCCCGTAACTTGAACACCGACAGTTGCTCTTATCTAGTAAGTAGGCGTGTGTAAGCATGTGCTTAAGTCTAAAGGACTAACCTGCAAGTCCACATCACTATCCTCACTACCAAATGCTTCAGTTTCTTTTAACCTGGTTTACATGCTGGTTGATTATTTCTAACTGCATTTAATTTATGGGTTTTAGGCACTCGAGGTATTTCCTTTTGTATAAGTAGTAGAGTGCTCTAGATTTTGCATTAACTCGCCATTACGATGAACCTTAACCGACTTGGATTGAAGGTTATAAATTAAATGATAGATATCTTTATTTCTTTTTCACTAGCTTGCATGGTTATACCCGTTACTCTTAGAGGCAGGCAGAAGGAAGCGATTCCGACCATATAAATTAAATATATTCTTGATCAGGGTCAAAGCGGAGTCGGTCTGGTCGTCTGTCTTTATGAACGTCGAGATCTCAAGAACTCTACACTTTAAAAAATTGTGTTGATATTTTTTCACATCTTTGTTCGAATAAACTAATAAAAGTCAGTGGCACTGGTAAGTAATGTTCTCATCAATTGTATGAAACAATTAAAGTGCAGGTCATATCCAATTTTTTAATCAACGTATACATATTATTTACAGAAGATTCAGATTGACTTCGGATTTACAGGTAATATATTTAAAAAGCATTTCGTCCATATAGTAACACCAAAGACACTAGAATAACAAGATGCGTAACGCCATACGATTTTTTGGCACACGATTTTTTCGCCGTGGCTCTAGAGGTGGCTCCAGGCCCTCTCGAATTTTTATTCTTTTTTTTTTATTTATTTATTTTTTCTATGCATACAGTAATAGCAGACAACTGTATGAGTGCACACGTATGCTCATGTGAAAAATTCTGCATCGCCTTAACGTTATTATTATTCAAATATAGCTTAGAAATAGTAATATCCGAATCTATGTACTTAATATATAAAATAAATTTCACAAACGACTTTATATTAGAATAGTTGTCATTAGAGTATTCAGCTTACGACGTGAGTAAAAATTATAAAGGCAATGATTGTTGAGTGCTTGTGTCCGCACTTCGTGCCTCAAGATATAATTTTTGCAACAAACTGTTTTCATATTTTTATTTATTTTATAAATTTTTATTTCTTAAATTTTTAATACTTCGGAAAACTAAAGGCACCATTTGATCTTTTTTTTAATATTTGTAAAACACTCATTCAAGTTTTTGAAATATTTTTAAAAATAATAAAAAACAAATGTGTATAAAAATGCCACTGTTTTATATCAGTTTGTAGCGTTCAATATCGCCTGAAAGAATATCAGGATGCCACTCGGTATGATGCATGTAGAGGTCGTGCACTTCTAGCGATGCTCTGCGCTATATTCGTCGGAATTGGCGTGGGTTTTACCTCAGCTATACCGTAACATTAATAAGAAAAATAAGTGCACTACTGAATCTAATATGGTGGACTAATAAAAATCGTGATAGGCTATACAGACAAATCGGGATTAACAAGACTTTATGAAGTCAGGAGTTAGGGAAACTTCGATTTTATGCACTCATCCACCCTTCCTTGGTAGCTGGTGTCCATATTCTATTAGCTACCCCTTGTTTGACGATAATTAAGTTCAAGCGAACTTTACACATTTTGATGTTTCGGTGACGATCACATAATAATGAAAGACTAGACCATTATTTCATTACGTTACAAATTGACTTCATTCTTTCCGTTTTATTTCTCTTATTAACTTAACTTTAATTCCTTCATTTTTTTGACTTTAAATTTAATAGTGAATTGTATTAGAAGCTTAAGAACGTATCTCGTAGATCGAATAGAATCATGTTGTAGTTTATAATTTATATTTCCTTTCTCAATAAATAAATAAATAGTCAAGTTTGTGTTTGAGTTTTATGTTTTATATTTTAAGTTATTTTCAACTGCAACACCAGCACCACGACCTACTCTCAGCAAAAAAAAAAAGAGAAGAAGGAAACAAATAAAAAGTGTGGCCATTCATAAAGTATACCATATATACCATTCAAATATAAAGTAGTGTTGTTTAACGTTATTTTTGTAGGTTGAATAGTATATTCCAACAAATCATAACAAAATATGAAAATATAAGTTACATTATATTCAAAGAAAATAATTTGTTCATTTCAAATTTTAACAAAATAAAAACAATTCATAACCAAAAACGAAAAACGAAAATACGCAAGGAAAGCGATTATGCTGCTCAACAGTTATCGCGTCGCGTTTTAGCACTTGAAAATTACAATCTACGTCATATTATTCACAATATTTACTCACGTTACTCCTTTAATTAAGAGGTTTATCCATCGTTGCGTTCGTTGGGCCCATCCAAGCAGTTGTTGGTTCCTTTAGGATGAAATTAAGAGAGTTCGTACGATGTATGAAGGTATATGGTGCTATAACATTTCTGATACGACGATATTCTTTGTCATGAGTTAGGGTAATCACCTTTCGAGACGTATTTTCAGCATTAGTGAGGCAAATATATGTGGGAAAAGAACCAGTTCAGGAAACTCAAATGAACAATGAAACAGAGAACAAGAGAAGGAGTTGGAGTAGAATTGTGAACGAGAGCAGTCGCAAGTTTTTCAAACGCGCTATATAGTTATTCAACTAGAGCTAAACAATTCTCATCAAACAATTAAATAATAATAAGCAAGAACTATTGTCATTAAACAATATAAAGTGTACTATAAACAATTGTCATTAAACAATAAAGTAACACTATAAAATAAACTTACTACATATATATATAATAATTAACAATAAAAGAGAAGAAAATCTAAATGAATATTACAATTACTGATCTGAAATTATTTGTGGCTGCCAATCGCTCAAAATTCCAGTGGATCCGCTCGTCGACTTAACCTGTTTTGCGGCTGGCAATGCCGTCTCTCGTACTTCTCACAGCTCTCTAATTCGCATACCCTATGCTATTTGTGGCAGGTGGATCGTTTGATCTTCATGTAGTTAGGTTTAGGTCATTTCACCCGCGTGCAAAAAGGATTGTTGGCTAGGCGCAACGCTGCCCAGTCCACGGATGGATTCCGTTTCGGACGACTCCTTTAGATCAACTTGGCTCTAATGTAATCTGTCGTGATTGTGAGCGGTAGTGGGCGTAGTTACAGCCGTGGTAGCCCGTCACAAGAAGCACGAGATTGCCTCATATGCATCGACAATTTCCAAAGTTATATCACTGCTGCTCTTATAGCTTTTTATTTGTTGAGTTACACTTTGTAATACTTATTTCTTTTCGATAAATTCACGCGTATGACTGATCGCTACGGCGGGCGAATATCAAGTGAGCCAGCGCCGTTTGTAAATCTGCCTGCGTGGCCAACTTCGCTTCCAGGAATTTACGTGAAAAGTGCAAGATAAAAAGTAACGGGGATATGGCGTGATATCTTCGTTTCCTCGCGTCTTACATTGACCAAAGACACTAGAATAACAAGATGCGTAACGGTGGCTCTAGAGGTGGCTCCAGGCTCTCTTGAGTTTTTGTTCGAGAGAGAAAGAGCGGAGAGCGCTACAGCAAACAGCTCTTTTCTACGCATACAGTGATAGCATACAACTGTATGTGTGCACACGTATGCTCATGTATTGTAAATTTGACAAAATTTGCCCTTCACCTTAGAAGTTGGTTGACTGTAAATCTATATTATTTTTTATCAATTGGCACCATGCGAAAAATTCTTGTTTTGCATTGCCTCAACGTTATTATTATTTAAATAAAGCTTAGAAATAGTAATAGACGAATCTATGTACATCACAAAATAAATTTCGAAAATGACTTTATATTAGAATACTTGCCATTAGGGTATTCAGCTTGCGGCGTGAGAAAAATTAATAAGGCAATGATTGTTGAGTGCTTGTGGCACTTCGTGCCTGACGATATGACTTTTGCAACGAACTGTTTTCATATTTTTATTTATTTTATTAATTTTTATTTTCTACTACGTATTATTATTTTTTATGAAATATTCTTATTTTTATTATTTATTAATAAAATTATTATTTTTATTATTTATTAATAAAATATATGATATATTCCAATTTGATATTTTTAAAAAGCGCGCACTTTTGGGTGGGAAGAATAGCGCGCCAAATTTTTTGTTTTTCCTTTTAATTTCTCTTAGCCCGTTTTCTTAAAGTTGACTATACGCAGAGCTCCTCGATTTTTTTATCTTTTCGCATATAATCGAGTTTATATTCAACTAAAATCGTTTTTTTGCAATAGTGAAGTACGGAAATATAAGCGCAAATAGTAATTGCGACAAATAGTGAATAGTGAATAGTGTTTACGTATTTTCGTAATTTTTCGCACATATACAACGTGCTGCTGCTTTTCGACAAAGGTTTTATTTATAAATTGTAAGTGAAAAAAACATTTATATGCCCATTTGAATGACCTTATGGATATGGCCAAGAAAAAAAAAAAGATTCATAAGTGGGAACAAGTGCAGCTTATCCCACTGTCGGAAAAATAGGCATGATTTCCCCACTCTTAAATTGTTTAGATTTCCTGAAAGGGATCCAACAATGTTTATAAGATGGGCGGAAAAATGCCAATTTACAGAAGATTTTATGGCGAGCACTTCATCACTGTTTTTATGCCAGATGATATTGGGGTAAAATATTTGAAGCAAGGGACAATTCCAGATCGCAATCTTATAAAATATAAAAGTTGCAATGACTATATTAATTTAAATGCTGTAGGATCGCCTCCACGAAAAAGACACCGATCACAGTCCCCCGTTGAAGTTTGTCGGCAGTGCCATAAAAATGCAAAAACTTTAAGTGTTTCAAAAAAAATATTTCGCTTCTAAAAAATTGTCAGATGAGAGACAAACTCTAATTAAAAATTTGAGGAAAGAAAACTCAAATCTAAAACGAAAATTAGTTTGGTTTTAATCCAAGTCCAAGAAAAACATATATTCTGAAATAGAAAAAATAAATTTAACGGGAAATGAAAAAATATTGGCGAAAATGCTTATTAAGGAAAAAAAGGGCACAAATACAAGATGGAATGATTGCGAAAAATTGTTTGCTCAGAGCATATATTACAGGTCCACATCGACATATACGTTTTTAAGAGACTCGCTAAAATTAAATTTTCCAAGTCCATCATCTTTGCAAAAGTGGAACAGCATCAAAAAATTACAGCCCGGAGACAAGGAATGTTTGTACTCAGCCCTTAAAGAATCTATTAAATAAATGAATGCATCTGATAAAGAGTGCATATTGGCTTGTGATGAAGTAGCAATAAAAAAAAACATTGCTTACAATGTGTCAGTTGATATTATAGATGGAATAGAGCATTTACTTGATCGCTCTAATAAAATAGGAAGCCATATTTGCGTATTTGTTGTTAGGGGTATTTTAAAAAAATGGAAATTTATAATAAACTATTTCGTGGCCGAAACGAATATAAAAGGCGATTGCTTAAAAAGTCTTATTTATAAAAACATTATTATCGCTGAAAAAATTGGGTTCAAAGTAAGGGGTGTTGTGTACGATCAAGGAGGTAATAATAGAAAATGTACCTCACTACTTGAAGTCACCAATGAGAAACCTTACTTTACCTTAAATAATAAAAAATATTATATGTTTTATGACATTCCGCATCTTTTCAAGTCTATAAGGAATAATTTTCTGAAAGCTAATTTTGAAACCCCTGACGGATTAGTTGATTTTGATGTCATTCGAGAGGTTTACGAATTAGATCATGGATCAGTAACGAAAATGACTAAATTAACAAGAAGCCACGTTAATCCAACTAGATTTGAGCTAATGCGCGTATGTTTGGCAACTCAGACACTTAGCCACACTGTTGCAGCGGCAATTATGGTAAGACTTCTAACCAAAACAAGCAATTACATCGAAATAGTTCCGAAGTTGCAGCTTCTACGGCTGCATTTGTCCAAAAGGTTAATGATTACTTTGATTGCCTGAATAGCAGAGTATTAACTGACAAAAACCCCATGAAATGCGCGCTTCAAGTTAACAATGCAGTTTGGAATAAACTAAAGGAAATGCAGGAATACCTCCTAAAAAGGGTTAAATATCACGGGAATAAAATATATTGTGTTGATGGCTTGATCCAAACTACTGAAGCTATATTTGGACTCGTCAAAGATCTCTTTAAGGATCACGCAGACCACTTTTTCTTTTTAACTAGTAGAGTTAACCAGGATCCCCTCGAAAATATATTTGCGTGCGTTCGAGCAAATGGTGGTAACTGCAGAAATCCTTTAGTTAACGAATTTAATATAATAATTGCCAAGCTCATATCTCTACACATTTTTAAATTTTCACAAAAGTCGAATTGCGAATCAGATGATGATGTTATGTTGCCAATAGAGTTCGATTCGGTAATATATCAGCCTTTCATTGAAAAAAAAAGAAATACAGCAACAAGAATACTCTGTATCATTTTCCAAAATTCTGCAAGACAATGAGAGGTACTTTGACCAAGGCATAGATAACTTTTTGTGCAATAATGTACCCATTGAACTAACTTCCAGTAGATATTTTGTTGGATATATTGCTAAAGGATCCAGTTGCGATAAATGCAGATCGGTAATTTTAAAAGAAACCGAGCATTTAACAGCTCCATCAGAGCTTTTCATACATGAGAAAAACTACTCAATAGACTCGGACTTCGGGAAATTAAAGGCACCATCTGATTTATTTTTTAATATTTGCAAAATACACATTAAAGTTTTCGAAAATATTTTTAAAAATAATAAAAAACAAATGTGTATAAAAAAATTTATTGTTGAGCAATGCATTAAGTGCACAAATGAAAGTAGTGCCTTCTCATTATGGTTTTATGAAAATAATGAATGTTATGCACATAGAACAGATTTGTTAAACAAACTTATAAAAGTTTTGCTTTTTAAGCATTGCAAGTGGACTGTGATGATAGCTGATAAACAAAAAAAGCAAGCTAAGCTCAGCATTCTATCTCATAAATAAAAAAATTTATATTTAAATAATTGGCGACTGAAAACTGGACGCAAAATATAAAAAAAAAAAAAACAATAGTTAGAAAAATAACTTAATTGGGGAACATGGAAATGTATTAATGTTATACATTAAAATATTTCAAGTCGACTCGAAGGCCTAATTAATATAGGACCCCATTACAATTCTAATGGCCTCCCCGTGGTGTTCCCTGGGTACCGAATATTACATATATTACAAATAATTAATTAATATAACATAATATAAATAAAATAAGAATAAAATATAAATATGTAAACGGTAGCTAATTCGAGCGGCGATTTTAACAAACGAATAAAAAAAACTTTAAAATTATAATAGTCAGGGAATTTATATTTTATTTCACCATATTGCTACGAAATTGGCCACAACTCCAAATATGTAAATTCGTTTCTTCGATCAGAATTGATTTCGGCCCGAAAATCGTCTTCTAGCACAACACGCACACATATACGCGTTCTCGTCTCTTGTTATTACTCACACAAGCAAGCAAATTCTATTTTTACATTTCTTACGCTCTCAGCGTGAGCGAGCGGAAAGAGAGCAAATTTGGCCTTCACAAAAAAAGTGGCTGCATAGTGCCAAACGAATGTATGGCCGTTACGCATCTTGTTATTCTATTGTCTTTGCATTGACTGTATTTGGACTTTTTGGTCGCGACTGAACATCTTGTGTGAACGAGAGGGTAGATGAGCGACGAAGAGAAACTCCCCTGGAATATTCTGGAACTCAGCCGCTCAATCGGTAATATTTGCGAACATGCGTAAGATATGAGCAAGATGTTAATCTTTACGCTTTCAATTCTTATTTGTACCCTACAAGTTTTGTATATGATACGTCTAAAACAAATTAAAAAAAGCGGATCAATGAATGTAGTGGACTCACCCCATATTGTAAAGCTTTTGCTTTTTGTGCAAAGGTTACAGAACTAAAATTTGTAATTTTTAAAAATTTGTGTTGGGCTGACTCCACTTCGAGTCACGAGTTTCATCACATTTATAAGTGAATGGCGTAAGATTATTGCTATTATTATGCTATTAAAAAGAACACACCTTGGCTTTTATTTTTCATATTTTACTATAATTTATGGATGCATATTAACAATCGTGCAAAAGTACGCAAATAACAGCTGTTCAACACTGCACCCCTAATAGCTCATAAAAAGCTTTAGTAAAGTTTGCGGTCAATTTTCTTTTTGTTTTTTATTTATATGAACAATTTTGTTTTAAAAAAAATTGCTAAAGGACAATATATAAAAATATAGACTTTATGCCAAAAAAAAAAAAACAATTCTGGACCATAGAGCACTGGATGATTTTCGGTGTTGAACTTCCGAACACTGCGGAAGTTACAATCCTGTGGCCGAGGGAAGAAAGCTTTAAAAAAACAACTGAGCAGCCACGAACTCCGACGACATTTTGAACTTAACAATTTTTTAGAAATGGATATCTTAATAATAAACATGTGTGTTTATAAACATGTAATGCTAAAGTTACATTTTGTTTACTTATTATCTATCTTATATTATTATTTGTTTCTTATGAAATAAAAGTTTAGGGATAATATTTAGATTACCGGCTAATGGCTATCGACTACTTTGTTTACATAATAAGACAATGTCTATATTGAAGCTTATCCTATTTTATAATGAGTAAGTGTTTTTTCTTGTTATGTTACTTAGCTTGATAATAATATATTTATTGAATAGTGCTTGTCTATATCATATTTCCCTGATACTGTTTTCTTAACTGTTTTTCTAATTTTTTGTTTGTGTAACTTTTGACCTTTAGTTGTTAGGTAAGTGACGCCTTTGACTCTATCTACTATGTGTAGTAAAAATCTCGGTGTTATCTCGTTTCTACGGTTTTCTTTTCTAAATATTGTATCATTAGGCTCGACTTGTCCTACTTTAATTTAGCAAATATTCTTTCTGCGGTCGCGCTAAATGTTCCTGTACTTTTGAGTATATGTCTTATCTAAACTCGTTTAATTTCTTAAGGTAATCGTGGTGATTGTCGCATTACTATTGTTTATTATTATTATTGTTTTGTTGAATATGTGAGTTCGAAAGGGGTATGGGAAGTGCTGGAGTGTATTGCATTGTTTTATGTTGCTACTGCTTCTGTGAGTATTTGGGAATGATCGCGTTCTAGGCGTGCTTCCTTTCTTTTGTTAAACATTATCCTGTTTAGTTCGGTTGCGGTGGACTACAATCTCTTGAGAGAAGCGTTTCCCGTTGATTGTTGAAATGAAGTTGTATAGCTGTTATTTCGAATTGAATTAAGAGGTCGTTGAATAGACTGCCCGAAAATTCCGCGCCCTGGTCGAAAATTATTTTCGCCATAGTGACTTTCCTTGGCGACTTTTCTTGAATTACTGTTGCGAAAGCTAACGCATCAATGGTATATGTATATGTCTATCGTATTTTAGGGTTTTTTTATAATTTTTGTGAAATGTCTTTTAAATTCGCAAATTAAATGTCCGTTTTGAAATGGTTATATGGTTCATCTATCTCCCTATGATTGCTATTTAAGTGTTACGCACGAATTTCGTTTTCCTGATCATAAGAATACGTAATTTCGGCAGCCATATATGGCAGCGGACAATTTTGTATAAATCATTTCCAAAGAAATAGTTATTATAAGACTCTTCTATTATTTTTAAAATATCGTCTGGTGAAAATATTGCGAATGTTTTATTCGGTTTCAGGATTGTTTGAATGGTATTTGTAACCGAGTTGAAAGTATATACGGGTTCTGTGATTATGTGTGTAAGCATATGGCAACCTTGCCTGTCAAGTACGGTGGTAACCCGGGAGAACAGATGGCCATGCTAATGTGTGTTCGCTTAGTCGTCGTCGAAGAGCAAGCCGTCGCGCAGCGTCTGTACGCGTGATCATATTTAATTCATTTAATATTTCATATATCGTATTAATTTAATAAACTTATATTTGCCCACTCCTAAAGCCATTCCTCCTTACAGTTCAGAAGTGGGATGATCATGAGCAAAGACAGACAGTAGCGAACGCGTTGGCAAAGAATAACGGAACTTAGTTACGATTGAAACGTATGTACGTAGATGCAAAGCGTTGTATCTATGTGTGTTGATACGAATATATATGTATTTGTCTGCAAGCGGTGTGAATATACAAGCGGTATTTCATACAAACGGTATAGGCATACAAACGGCAGGCATATAAACAACGTAACGCAACGCAAGAACGAACGAATCGAAACGTAACCGTGCAAAAACAATCACGCAAACGCAACGCTAACGTAAGCCTGCGAAAATATTTTCGCAACGAAACGTAAACACGTACGCCAATTCGGTATGTACAAATACAATTACGCGATGTTAAATAAGACAAAATAAAATGAAAATTACAGAACTGAAAGTCGATCAGTTAAAGTTCCTGTTGCGGGAACGAGAGTTGCCGACAACTGGATCGCGAGATCAATTAGTTCAACGTTTGATGTCCCACGAAAAGAAAGAAAGGGCTAAAGGAACATGATCAGTTAAAGCCAGTAGCCTATTATAGCCGATCGACGACATACAGCGAAATGAAGTTCCACAGATGCGAGCTAGAAGCTTTGGCTGTTTTCGAGTCTCTGGAACGTTTCAAGTTAATAATCAAGGTTAAATACTTTACCCCTTTTTTAGGGAGAGCTTTCAGACACATGTTGCCAATGTTGTCAAGACCAGGAGATTTTTTTAATTTAAGGTTATTAAGGACCGAAGAAATTTCTTAATGGTCCGACAAGTACAACTCCTCATTTACAGACGACTAGTCAAATGATGTCATAAAAATAGTGACCTCAGATATTGTTGTAGGATCACTTAGATTGTTTGAATGGCAATGATCCAAGGCGAATATTGATGCCAATAGTTCGGCTTTTTGTTCAGCTGTTGCAAAATTTTGTTGGTTTTGTCTTAAAATTGGAATGCTGGTATTTTTCTTCTTTATAACTTTTGATAGTTTCCAAAAGGAGGAAGAATTTTTTTCGAGCGAGGATAAAAGGTTATTCCAATGCTCATTCCTAAGTTTGGATAACTTGCAATTGATAAGTTGGCTAAGCCATCTAACTAGAACCAGATCAGCTCTGTTTCTGTACCTTAGCCAATTTCGACGGTGTCGATTTCTCGGCATAATTAGTGATAATATGTTGAGGGGAATAGCTTTTTGGGCAAATCGAATTTCTTTTTTCGGAATGGAGCGTTCTTTTGCTGTAAGGATGACTGAGTTGAAATGTGTTATTAACCTCTCTATGTCAGCTTGTGTTTGAATGGAAATGGATTTGCATTCTGGAATTAATTGGTTGATAACTCTACCAAAAACAATCCAATTTGCGTTGTAATATCAAAAAAATATTTTTTGATTCTGGTGATCTGAGCCCAGATCATTGACTGCTATAGTATAGTTTAATGATTGGAAGATATTTGTTATAAAAATATGAAGTGTAGAGGATTGACTTCTACTACTCGCTGGCAAATAGGAGTGTTGGTCAGGAAAATTAACTGACAAGCCACGTGACATTAAAAACTCATTTAGTATTGAACCCCAAGCGTTGGCTCGGTTACAACCCCAAAGTCTATGCCTGCAATTAAAGTCGCCTCCTAACACAAAGTTTCCCGAATGTGTACACAATAGTCGAATATCATATAATAATATTGAAAATATTAGCTTATTTGCAGAATCTGCTCTCCCTCCGGGGAAATAACAGCAATAGATTGGAGTACTTATTCCATTATTATTAATAAAATTTATACCAATTGATTCTATAGTTTTAGTGTTGGGAAGGGGTAGCAAGCGGGGTAGCAATGGCGGATAGATTTTTTAATGATTATAGCTACCCCTCCCCCTCCCCCTCTTCTACAAGGTCTGTCATACCTGTAGCAATAGTAATTATTGTGTTTGATTGAAATTGAACTATTTAGCCAAGTTTCGGTTAATAAACAAATATTTGTGTTTTTTCTTTTAGGAATAAGCTTTTTATCTTTTTTGTTCTTAACGCCTCCAGCGTTCCAAGTTAATATTGAAAGATTGTTTAACATTATGTTAGAAATTTGCAAGCCAGTGAAGCACACACGGATTCATAGTCTTTTATATCCATACAGAAAAGTTTAATTCCAATAGACATTTTTTTAATAGAGTATTTGGAGCAATTAATTGATTTGCAAAAATTATGCAGTTGCTCCACTGAGCATTTAATCACAGTTATTGGAGGAATGTAAACTTTGTTTTTGGTGATGATTTGTTCACAGCCAGTATCGTTCTTATCAGTGTTTTCATCTTCTTCTTTGCTCAACTGAGTTTGAAGCGGAGAATAATAGTTTGCATTGACATAGGACTGCTGCCCAGTGTCTTGTTTTTTCAACTTCTTTCTGACTGCTTTAGGTGACATAACGGTGTCAACAGATAACGATCTCTTTATTCTTGTAATTTAGATTTTTTTTGTTTTGTTTTGCTTTGTCTTTATTTTTCGTTGCTTAGAATTTGATGCGTACGTGGGTGCTTTCAGGCTGAGAGCTTACACAAGACTGATAATTAAAATTTAATAAAAAGAATATATAAATTAAATAAACAGAACCTAAAATTGGGAATTTTTTTGAATTGTTTGAAATTTATTTTATCTGTATATTCCAGAATTTTGAATGTACTGAGTACAGTGTGGATATTGATATTGGAGGTTAGTTTTTTGATGTGCTGGTTTGACACCATGGAGTATGGTGATTAGAAAACATATAGCAAGGATCTTGAGTCATCTTGCTCATGTAGTAGACTGGCTTCCCGAGGCTTCTAGTAGAAAATTTACATCATCGTTGATGTTACATAGGGGAGCGCTTATTGTCGAATGGGTTCCTGCCCAGAGTTTCTCTAACTTGTCGACCATTATTACTTTATGGGAATTATTTTGATGGGATTGTTGTTAAAATTTTGTTGTCTTTGTATAAAGCGGCTATTATTGATATTGTTGCTGTTATCATACCGTGGTACGTGACGAGCGTTGTTGCCATTATTCTGTTGTCGTGGTATGTAGAGACTGTTGTAGTCACTATTGGTTGGTTGTCCTTTCGCGTATGGGTGGTTCCTGTAAATTGGGCTGTCGCGTCGTCGGTTTTCTTTGTGTTTCTTCAGGCTTCTAGAGAAGTTTAATTCAATCTGTCCGTACTCGTATGCTTTCTCGATTGTCTCTGGCATTTGATTCCTAATGGCTGACCTAAGTGGGTCCTTTAATCCTGCCTAAATGGCAGAATCTATCATATTGGTCATATTTGGCCGCGAGAGAGTGTCCACTAGGGTCTGCTTCTCTGGCGAGTGATATTAATTCGCTTCTTATTTTTGCGGCTGAGTAATACAATTTTCACATACTGAGTCCGTCCGGAAGATGGTGTAGCTCTCTAACAAGCATTTCTTGCTAGAGTATAGTCCCTTGAGGTTTGATTTGATGTCATCACAACTAAGGAGTACGTGGCAGGAATTCATCTGCCCTGTCTTTAATTTTGTCAGGGATAGTTCCAAGAAAGTATTGTCCGCATGTTGTTTGGTCCACTGATGAGGCTAACAAAAGGATCTGATCTACTCTGTCTATAAATCTATCAACATTGTCAGGTGGGCCATTTGTGATGTACAAGGGTTAGTTGTTGTTGTAGATTCAGGTTTGTGTTTGTTGATGAATAACCGGTAGGACTTATTAGCCCAAACCTGACCCTAACTGTGTTACTAGTGTTGGAAATCGTATCACCGTATTTTTATTTTATTTATGTATTTATTTGTTAAATAAATCTGTGTTCGTGTAAATTGATAAGTAAAATTGATCCCGGTGCCTTAAAAGCGATTGTTGTACACATATTCGGTCGCTATCCCACAACTCACATTTCTTTTTATAAACCACTGTGCAGAAGATCCCCTTGTCTTGGAGGCGACTGATAACACATTAACCAATATAAAGTGATGCGTCGACGTCGCAAGGGTTTTTAAGCGGCGCAACACAAACACATACATGCTTACTTAATATTGCCGAAGGAAATCGTATCACCATATTTTTTTTTTATTTATGTATTTATTTGTTAAATAAATATGTGTTTGTGTAAATTGATAAGTGAAATAAATAAAATCCACACAATCAATGCCGTCACATGTTCTTCACCTCTTTAGAATTAGAACGATAAGAGTAGTGAGCTAGTTAATCCCTTGTCCGTAGTCCGGCAGCGCCAATTATAATCCTGTGGCAGAGGGAGGAAAGCTTTAAAAAAAATGAGCTGCTTGGCTTGAGAATAATGTCTTTATTACTTTATTTTATCTTTATTATTATTAATGTCTTAATATTATGCTTCTCCCAAATGTGTCTTCGTCCGAATTCGTATTGTCGATCTTCGTTGAATTTTTGCTCGGCTCTCAGCTTTTCGTTGCTGTTGTTTCCCTGTGGTCCGGAGACAGGGGGCATGTTAACTCGGGCTTTCTCCGAATAGAAACAAACTTAAAGTAAAAAGTACAAAAATTACCAAGATTTTATTAAAAAAGAAATTTACCGAAAAAATCGCTCAAAGCGAATATAAATTTATCAAATAAATTTGAAATTGGTTTCTTTTCTTCAACTATTTTTCTTCAAAGCAAACCAAAACAATGAGTCGGCCACGGTCATCACCTTAACTTATGCCAACAACGAGTGACAGAGCGTTCTTGTTGGAACTGACAACTTCGACATAATACCGACATAAAATAATTCAAGTAAAAATGGAAGAATGGATTAGGAATGAAGAATATTTAAACGAAAACTACATAATAATAATAATAATTTTTTTTTTTGTAAATTTCTATCGATTCTATCGACCCACTCTTTGGAATAATTGTTAAATTTTATATCAATTCGTTTCCCAATATCTATGGATATCCCAGGATAATGATGAAATTTCACGTTCGCATTCACATTAGCGGAGTAACGGGTATCTGATAGTCGGGGGCTCGACTATAGCATTCTCTCTTGTTTTCGCATGTACAGATTTTCGGATCAAATTAAACGAATGGTCTTGATAAAATGAAATAACGTGATCTACCAGCATACCTAGGTTTCCAATCAAGGCGTATACAGCTCCAGTACCATTCGGTACGGACGTTTGCTTGAGGGTCATAAGTAGCCGTGTAGCAATGCTTAATTTGATATTTCTGCATTCATTGATAATTGACAAAGCATTAAGCTGGAAGCATTAAACTGAATTGAACTTCGTTGTCGGAGACGACCGTTTCGGGTACTCTAAAACAGTGAAACAGGTCTTTTTCCATGAATGTTCTGAAACAATCCTTTTCTATGGAAAGTTTTAAAATAATAACCTTGATGCTTTAAAGGTCACCTGGCTGATTATGGATAATTCTTGGCCCTCAAATAAGGCATAAACTTTTTAACACACGACACTGCTGTCTTGTTGCAACAAAACACCGCTCATGCCAGTGAGACAAGCATTACAGTAAATCTCAAATGGCATATTAAAGTCTGACCTGTGCAATACCGGCGCATCGCACATCTGTTCTTTCAGCGAGCCAAACGCTTTTTGTGCACTTTCGATCCACTCGAACTTGCGATTTTGTGTTAAGCTATATACTATAGAAGAGGCTATGATGGTTAATTATGTAAACTTATGATACCATCCTGTAAGACCTAAAAATCTCCGAACTTGCCTAATTGATCTGGGAGAGGGAACACTCGAATAGCTTCTACTTTTTCGGGATCAGTTTGGATCGAGCTGTTACCGATATCGTGACCAAGGTGCTTTATTTCCATTTTACATTTAGATAACAGGTGCACTTAACACTTTTTTCGCGTAGTGCATTGTGTATTATATAAAAGACTATGAAGACCCAACGACACAAATTGGTTTATTAGATATCGATTAATTTCGTTCAGAGTCTGCTGAAGTTTAATTTTATCCATAATGGTCTGGGTAATGCTAACTTGAAGCTTGAGACAGGAATCGCGATCAGGATTCGACTTTCTACAGATCGGGTCGACCAATCAATTCAGTTTGATATGCGGATTGTGAAGTTTGGAATTAACCAGAGTTGGAAATAAGTCGTAGATTTGGATGGAATCACGAACGTGTTTCGGATTCATCGACCAGAACCAATAGGGACTTTATTTCTGATTTCTGTGAAGTTTGGAAAAACTTGTATTTAGATTACGATTTTCTGTTGAGCGAAGTTGCAAAGATACGGAGGTACATCGATCATTGACCAGTCCATAAAACGTAATTCGATATACAAGAGTTCAATTTCTTTTATTTAATTTTAAATATTTTTGGTCAAGCAAACAGAAAATAATTGGGAGTTAAGTCGAGGACAAATTCAATTTGCATTTATTTAACTGTAAGAATTAAGAGTTTGCCGATGTCAGTGAGTCACAGCAAGCTGGATTTATTAAACGCAGTTGGATTCAAGATTATATCTTGTAGGATTTCTACTCAACCGTTGATCGCTAACGATTTAACATCATCAACTCCACGTGGTCATATATTTCACAACCAGTGCATGTTATCAACCGCGTAAATATAACACTCTGACCCAGTTGATAAACAAATTTCAAGCTCCAATCTCAGCAGCATTTCCTTTGCCCTTGTATATGTCGCCAACACTTAGCCACCCGATAAATAACCAAACTTAAAGTAAACACAACTTCCACTTGGAGACCAAGCGATGATCAACGTATTGCGCTTCAATCAAACTGCATCAGTCAACAAATTTCAATTTCACAATGCCGTGAAATAACTTCAGCATAAAGCCTTTATCCTAAAGTTCAAAAAGTTCGAATGAAAAGCTTCTGGACGAGGATGATTGGATCAGGATGAAAAATTAGAAGATCAGTCTGAATCGGGATGAGAACGTGAACAGCTTCAAATCAAAGATAAGCTATTAATAAAGTGTCTTGTAGCAGTATAAGTGAAAAAGTATATCACCAAATAAATATTAAAAAATAATAAAATAAAAATTGGTTTTAAAATAATTAAATAGTAACATTTTCAATTGGCGACTGAATACTTAATACAAATTATAAGACACTTAGAAAAATAAAAATCAGACTCAACAAGAAACATAAACAAAAACAAACCAACATCTATAACCAAAAATATTCAAAAAATAAAAAAATCAACACGAAGAAGGAAGAGCTGAAGGCAATACCTCGCTACAACTAAATACAAAAAATTGAAGGAAGACCCAAAAAGATAATAATCAGGACAATAAAAGAAGACCCAAACAGACAATAATCAGGAAAATTAAACTGAAGAAGGACCCCAACATAAATTAATCAGGAGAACTAAACGAAAAGAAAACTCTAACGGAAAGTATCGTGAGCAGAAAATAATATTAAGTCTTTAAAAAATAATTAATAAAATAAGAGCGAGATACAGGGAATACTATAAAGTTAAAATTAAACATTAGGACATAAATTTTAACAATTAATTAAAGAAAACATTCTAGAAAATTTAATAAATAGTTTTGAAAATTTAAATTTAACAATGGCAACCAGCACCAACCATTTCTGCGGGCGAGATAATTTTTGGCACGCGATTTTTTGGCCGTGGCTCTAGAGGTGGCTCCAGGCTCTCTCGAGTTTTTGTTCGAGAGAGAAAGAGCGGAGAGCGCTGCAGCAAACAGCTCTTTTCTACGCATACAGTGATAGCAGACAACTGTATGTGTGTACAAGTATGCTTATGCATTGTAAATTTGACAAAATATGCCCTTCACCTTAGAAGTTCGTTGACTTTAAATCTATAGTATTTTTTATCAATTGGCACCATGCGAAAAATTCATGTTTTGCATTGCCTTAACGTTATTATTATTTAAATAAAGCTTAGAAATAGTAATAGACGAATCTATGTACATCACAAAATAAATTTCGAAAATGACTTTATATTAGTATACTTGTCATTAGGGTATTCAGCTTGCGACGTGAGAAAAATTAATAAGGCAGTGATTGTTGAGTGCTTGTGTCCGCACTTCGTGCCTCCAGATATGACTTTTACAATAATCAGTTTTCATATTTTTATTTATTTTATTAATTTTTATTACTTTTTTTTAATATTTCGGAAAACTAAGGGCATTATCAGATCTTTTTATTAATATTTGTAAGATACACATTAAAGTTTTTGAAATATTTTTAAAAATAATAAAAAACAAATGTGTATAAAAAAATTTTTTTTTAGCATTAGTGCACAAATAAATGTAGTGTATATATATTACACATAATTAATTATCAACATAAATATAAATATGTAAAAGGTAGCTAATTTGAGCGGCGATCTTAACAAACGAATTTAAATAATTTTTTAATTATAATAGTCAGGGTGTGAATTTTTATTTTATCTCATCATATTGCTACGAAATTGGCCAAAACTTCAAATATGTAAATTCGTTTCTTCGATCAGAATTGATTTCGGCCCGAAAATCGTCTTCTAACACAACTCTCACACATATACGCATTCTCATCTCTTGTTTTTACTCACACAAGCAAGCAAATTCTATTTTTTAGATTTCTTATGCTCTCAGCGTAAGCTAGCGGAAAGAGAGCAAAATTGGCCTTCACCAAAAAAGTGGCTGCATAGTGCCAAACGAATGTATGGCCGTTACGCATCTTGTTATTATAGTGTCTTTGAAACAACCCTAGAGGTAGTTAAATCCAAAGTTCACAAGTTAAATATGCCAATATGTAGGCTGTAGAAGCGGCAGAAACTGCCGTCTATATAAAATTCAATGCAAACAATATTTTATCGCTTAAAATAATTAAATCATGGGAGCAGCACACGATGTTCTAACCAACCATGATACACTTTTAATCTTTGAAACAATTCTTTCCAGATTGGATTTTATTTTTAACGATAAAAGATCAATCCCTATTCTTAAATCAGAATTATGCATCCTTAGACAGGGACGCATATGCATTACAGAATTCTACAACGAAGTAAGCAAGAAAATAGCCTTACTCATATTTATAATTATAATAACATATGAAATAGTGAAATACAGTGAAATAAGCAAAGAAACGAATATAACAATTAGGACCAACGTTTTTTGAACTTTTATTTCTGGATTGAACGGTTATATCTCGGAAAAACACTTTTTTATCTAAACCCACAAGACCTGCCAAATGCTCTGCCAAAGTGTCAGGAACTAGAGTCTAATAACTTTTGAGCCCAATATGCAAATAGGCATTACATATTTTAAAACAAGTTAATATGAAAATCTCTCTTGAAAAATCTAAATTCTTTAAATTAGAAACAGCATTTCTTTGTTATATTGTTTCTCACAATTTAATTAAAACAGATCCACAAAAAAAACGGATCCACAAAACATAAGAGATCTTCGAAGTTTTTTAGGCCTCAATGAATATTACCGAAAATTTGTCAGAAATTATGCAAAAATTCCCAAACCTTTAACCAAATACTTAGAATGACGAAATGGTAAAATTTCTAGGAGAATGTCTTCAAAAATAACAATACAGTTAGATGACCCAACTTAAAAAGCTTTTAACGAACTTAAAGATAATAGTACAAGTTGAATTAGTTCATCCGGATTATAACAAAAAAGTTACATTGAAAACAGACGCATCAGATGTAGCTATCGGAGTGGATTTATCACAGGATAATAAACCAATTACTTTCTTATATAAAACCTTAAGTACAACCGAAAAAGCCCACACCACAAATAAAAAAATATTGTTAGTCATAGTTTGGGCTGTTAAAAATCTAATAACGCATAATCTCGATTAAAAATTAATAATATTACAAACAGCGATATAGAACAGTCAAGCTCAGATCAAAATATACAGCATCCAGCTGAATGTAGTTATCAATTCAGAAACAACTGTTATTAACAACGTCGAGGTATAACATGAGTCATTGAGAGTTTTTGATAAGACACGACCTATAATCGAATATGATTTTTTTATATAACTTTACTTTATTTATTGGATCTTCTCAGAAATTATGAGACTAACGATAAGTTTACAAATCTTAATTATATTCTGTTTTTAATGGTCTTATGAACTGTATTCTTGAAGAACGGACCTAATAATCAGTGTTGAGTCGGAAGTTCGTTACGGCGAAACGGAATCTGTCGCTAACCCGCGTTAAACTTCTCGCAAGATGGTTAGGATGTGAAGTTAATTTACTCATGTAATTTTGTTTTTGTTGAGTTATTTCCTCTCTGACAGATATGATGTTAAGGTCTCTTTGGATATTTTTGTTTCGGATATACCATGGTGCCCCAGTGATTGTTCTGAGAATCTTGGACTGGACCCTTTGCATGATATCAATGTTGCTACTGCTGTCACTTCCCCATAGTTGGGAGCCGTATGTTTGTTGTCTCGAAAATTGGTTTTAATACGGAATTGTAGAGTGAGACCCTGTGGTCAAAACCGAGGGATGACCGTGAGTTGATAAGCCAATGGAGACTACTAGCCTTAAGCTTCAGATTTGTTCTTTTGACTTCGATGTGCCTACGCCAGGTGAGCCTTCGGTCGATGTGCCCTCTAAGATAAGTAACTTCGTTTGCTTTCGGGATTACGGTGTTGTTCAAAATGATCGAAGGGCAGTCTTGCCGGTTTAGTATGAATGTTACTTGCTAACATTTTTGTTCTCCACAGCCACTAATAATTCGGTGTTTGAATAAAATTTATTTTTTTAAATAAATAAAGAGAAACAACGCGCCATATTTTTAGTGGAAAAATTAAAACATCCACAACAATGCAACGACATTTAACTACTGTGACAGTGATCGTGGAAAAACTTAATTGGAAATCAATTAATACAATAATCTAATTAAGAATTTAATATAAAAAGGTGGACTGAATACTTAATACAAATTACGAGAACACAATAATAATAAAAATTCAGAACTCAACTACGAACCCAAAGAAATTCAAACAAAATTAAAAAAAAAAGGCTATATAAAAAATTGAAGGAAGAACCCAATAAATACTAATCAAGACGACCCAATTGAAGGAAGACTTCAACAAAGAATTATTAAGACCAACCAATCGAAGGAAGACCACTACCCTCCACCAACTACTCTGAAGGAAGAACTCCCACGGAAAGTATCGTGAGCAGATAAAAACAACACTAAGTCTCTAAATAAAAATTTAAAAAATTAAGATTTAGATACAGAGAATACTACATTAAAATTAAATATTACAATATCAATTTAATTTAAAACAATCTGGAAGATTTGATAAATAGTTTTGATAATTTAAATTTAACAATGGCAACCGGAGGTTCAGTATCAGCGGGCGGGATATCCAGCGGCGGAAACCGCAATGAGTCTATATAAAATTGAAAGTGAACAATATTTTATCGCTTTAACAATTTTACGTAATAAAATCAATGGAGCAGCACACGATGCTCTAACCAACCATGGTACCGTTTTAAACTTTCAATCAATTCTTTCCAGATTGGATTTTATTTATAACGATAAAAGACCCATCCATATACTCGAATCAGAATTAAGCATCTTAAGACAGGGACGCATGACCATTACCGAAATCTACAACGAAGTAAACAAGAAAATGACGTTACTTATAAATAAAACTATAATGACTTATGGAAAGGACAGCCTTATAACCAAGGAAACAAATAAATCAATTAGGAGCAACGCTCTAAGAATTTTTATTTCTGGATTAAACGGTTCAATCTCAGAAACACTCTTCTCTCTTAACCCACCAGACTTGCCAAATGCTTTGGCAAAGTGTCAGGAATTAGAGTCTAACAACTTTAGAGCTCAATTTGCAAATAGGTATAATGGATTTAGGAGTGTAAACAAAAATCAAGGAAACAACCTTAGATTTGCTTCTAGACAGATTAATAATACACCAAATAGGGTAAATAATAATTGGCCGCAAAACGGGAACTTCGGAGCGAATAACAATTGGAATTTTAATAATAATTCCAAAGTTCAACCACCACCACACCACAACTTCGGAGCGAATAACAATTGGAATTTTAATAATAATTCCAAAGTTCAACCACCACCAGAACCTATGGAAGTAGACGGCTCCATAAGAGTTCAAAATCGTCCGTTTAAAAATTATAATCATCCAAGGAATAATACCAAACAGTGGAAATATAATAATAACCGACACAATTTTAATAATAATTTCCAAAGAAATAATTATAATCAATACCCAGCGCAAAAACATAACACAAGCGCAGGTCATGTAAATCAGTCCGAAACACATCCCCCGATAAAACGGGAATCAACGGGAACAGTCAACCAGCCAGCTCAAAAAACAATGAGGGTAAATAATATCAACGAGAACCATTTTTTAGATCAGCACCTTACAGAGGAATGGCCCATATAACAAGGGTAGATAGAAAAACTAAAAGACAATTCAAAATATAAATAGACACAGGAGCCACCGCGTGCTATATAAAAAAGGGTATTTATGAGAATAAAAGGGAATTATCAATACATAAAAGAGTATCTACTATCCTTGATAAATATATTTGGGGAACAACATTTATTCTATGAAATTGAGGGTTTAGAATCTGATCTATTAATTGGATTCAATTTGTTAAGAAAGATTGGAGCTAAATTGGATATCGAAAAAAGAATCATGGAGTATAAGGGAAATAAAGCGAAACTCGAATACTTTGACGAGGATAAAAACGATTTGTGTTTAATTGAGGAAAAAAATATTCTTCCATTAAAAGAATATATTATTAAAAAATATTTAGATGAGCAAAAGGTATATAAAACCGAAACGGTAATTGCTGAAGGCAGTTTATATATCTTGGGATCAATGTATCCTCAGCACGACGACGTTAAATTATCCGTCATTAATAAAACTAATAGTTCGGGATTTGAAAATCCTGAGCACGCCAGCGCAGATTTATCCGCTAATAAAAAATATATCAGTTTGGGATTGAAAAATCCTGAACAAGACGATGATGTTAATTCTGTCAGTCTTAAATCAAATAGCTTGGAATCCACAAATACCGAGCACGCAGTCGTTGAGTTTTCCGACAAAGAAAAAATTCATACCCTAAATATAATTTCAAATCAAATAAAAGATTTTGAAAATAATGTTATGAATAAAATTGAAAAGGAGCATTCTAAAATAAATACTCAAATAAATTCTAAAATAATAGCAATAGCAAACAATATCCTTATGCCATGTCGGTCTCAGATTTCGTTAATAATGAAATCGATAGATTGCTAAAAGAACATATAATAAGACCAAGTAGAAGCCCCTACAATTCACCAGTCTTAGTAGTGCTAAAAAAGGTGAAAACGAAGATGAATCTCCAAAACATCGATTAGTTATTGACTATAAAAAATTAAATGAAAGCACAATACCTGACAGATATCCGATGCAAGATCCGTCTGTAATATTATCCAACTTAGGGAAGTCAAAATATTTCTCAACAATTGATCTGGAATCAGGATTCCACCAAATTTTAATGAAAAATTCAGATATTAAAAAAACAGCTTTCTCTATAAATAACGGAAAATTTGAATTCTTACGTATGCCATTTGGGTTAACAAACGCCCCTAGAATATTTCAAAGAGCAATGGATGACATATTGAAAGAACAAGTCGGAAAAACTTGTCATGTTTATATGGATGATATAATAATTTTTTCTAATACAATTGAACAACATTATAATGATTTAATTCAAATAATTAATATTTTACAACAAGCAAATATGAAAATTTCTCTAGAAAAATCTAAATTCTTTAAATTAGAAACATAATTTCTAGGTTATATAGTATCTCACAATGTAATTTAAACAGATCCTGAAAAAATCTCCACAATTATGAAGTATCCGATTCCACAAAACATTAGAGAGCTTCGAAGTTTTCTAGGCCGCACCGGCTACTACCGTAAATTTGTCCGAAATTATGCAAAAATTGCCAAACCTTTAACCAAATACCTAGGAGGAGATAATGGAAAAATTTCTAGGAGAATGTCAAATAAAATTTCAATACAGTTAGACGACCCAGCTGTTAAAGCTTTTAAAGAACTTAAAGATAATTTAATAGCACAAGTGGAATTAGTTCAACCAGATTATAACAAAAAATTCACTTTAACGACAGACGCATCAGATGTAGCTATCGGAGCAGTTTTATCACAGGATAATAAACCAATTACTTTCATATCCAAAACTTTAAATAAAACCGAACAGCTTTATGCCACAAATAAAAAAGAATTGTTGGCAATAGTTTGGGCTCTTAAAAATCTCAGGAATTACTTATATGGTGTAATTGGTATAGAAATACAAACAGACCATCAATCTTTATCTTTCACAATCTCAGATAAAAACCCGAACATAGAAATGAAAAGATGGTACTCCTTTATAGAAAGTTTCACCCCGAAAATAATATATAAACCCGGAACAACTAATGTCGTAGCCGACGCATTATCTCGAATAAAAATAAATAATATTACTAACAGCGACTTAGAAGAATCAAACTCAGATCAAAATACACAGCATTCTGCCGAAAGTAGTTTTGAAAATGTAATACAAGAGACCCGAAAACCGTTAAATCAGTTTCAACAACAACTGTTATTAACAAAGGGGAGGTATACAATACATGAGTCATTGAATGTTTTTGATAAGACAAGACATATAATTGAATATGATACGCCAGAAAACTTAATAGAAATATTAAGGGAGTATCTAAAACCAAACATAACGGTAGGAATTCATTGCACTTTAGAAGATCTTTATCATATTCAATTACCATTAAAAAATAACTTTACCAACAAATTTCTTTATACTAAAATATTTCTACAAGACGTGGAAAATAATGAAGATAAGGCTATCATAATAGAAGAAACACATAGTCGTGCTCACAGAGGACTAGACGAAAATTATAAACAAATCAAATAGGAAGCTCCTATTCCAACTAAAGAAGGAGAGAATTTTCACATCGACATTTATTACGCGCAAAGTCTTATTTTCTTAACCTGTATTGACGCATATTCAAAATTCCTGGTTGTAAAAGAAATTCAAAATAAACTAAACATCGAGAATAAAGTAATGGAATTACTCCAACATTTTCCCCACGCCAAGGTAATTATGACTGATAACGAACCAAGCTTCACCTCTGCTCAATTTAAGTCCTTTGCACAAAGATGTGGTTTAACTCTACATTTCGCCGACCCAGTCACAATACCTCGAACGGACAAGTAGAAAGGGAACATTCAACATTAACAGAATTAGCTCGTTGTATAAAGGAAGAATTTAATCTCACTGACTATTCTAAAATAATTATTAGAGCCGCAAAAGAATTCAATCATTCTACAACAAACCAAAAACCTTTTGATATCCTATATAATAAAAATGATCACGAAAACATTTCAAGAATTCTAAAGAACACACAAGAAAAAATGTTAGTAACACACAATAAAGGTCGTAAAGGAAAAGAATATCATGTAGGTCAAGTTGTTTATGAGAAGAAACACGGAGAAAGAAATAAGCTAAAAACTAGACACAAAAAACAGGTTGTTAAGGAAAACTTACCTAACAAAGTTATAATCAATAATAGAAACAGAACTATCCACAATGACAACATTAAGTTTTTACAAATACCATATTTTTTTATTAGATTACAGAAAATGCATTTCTTATTACTTCTAATAACATTCGTAATGATAACCACTTCAGAAATAATTGATTACTCCAATTACGAATTCTTCCTGTTCAAGGACAAAAAGGATGTCCTTACCTATGAATCATATGCTGACTTATTCCACGTAACTAACTTAAGTTTTTATAAAGAAATAATCAATCAAGAATCAGGATATGTAAGAAAATATAAAAATATACGGACACAATGGGAAATAACTTACGAAATACAGATAGTAGAATTACTTTTGTCACAACTGATACCAACTGATACCAACTAGGGGAATAAATGAGTTAGGCACTGTTTGGAAATCGTTTACGTTTATTAACATTTGACTTACAAAACATTATTGATACTATCACACTGGCTAAAATTGATTTATTCAACAGACAAATTTTAAATACTAAAGACATTAAAGAAATATTAGATCACGAGCAACAGCCTGTAATTATTGCAGACTTAATGGACATCTCCATATTCAAAATTGTATTGCATAAAGAGCTCTTAATTATTTATATATAATACCCCGTTATAACAAACAGATGCGAAATTTACTATCCGAGATCCATTTCACATAATGATGCAAAATTACTTATAAGTAATCAGGTCGCAAAATGCGAAAGTACCTTTTATGAAATATCTAATTTTAAGAACGATTTTTTTAACAACTATTGTATTATAAGTAAAAATAAGACTTGTTTTACCCGCTTACTAAATGGAGAAAAATCAATTTGCACTAAAATTCTAGAAAAAAATAATAATATAGATATCATTCAAGAAGGTGCCATTCTAATAAATGGAAATAATATTGTGAACGATTCTAATTTAAACGGGTCATATTTAATAACATTTAACAGCACAACTACAATAAATAATATTTCATACACCAATTCAAATAACTAAATACTTGAGTACTTAACTACCAAACACTTTAAAAACCTAGAAATATCAGAATATATAAAATCCAACAATTCAGAACTTTCTCTTGACAACATTATTATTTTAAACCCATTTATTGAAATTTACAATTTGAAAATTTCATTTATATTATTAATTTTAATCATTTTGTATTTCATTACTATATTATTAATAAAATTTAGATATTATATATATTTATAACCAAACAAAAACGCCCAGAACCAGAAAAATCAAATAATGATGTAGAATTTTTAACAGAATTAAATGAATGAGCGTTTGAACGAAATTAATAATGAAGCGGGACGCGTCATTTTAGAAGGGGGAGAGTTATCCAACCCATGAACATAGCTCCCTTCCACAGTTTATAAACAAATTTCAATTCTCAATCTCGTCGGCATTTCCTTTGTCTTTGCACTCAGCTACCCGCTAACATAAGCAACCCAAACTTAACATAAACACAGCTTCCGCTTGGAGACCGAACCACGGCCGACTTATTGCGCATCAATCAAAAACTGCATCCATCAGCATAATAGAATTTCACAATGCAGTGGAATAATTCCAGCATAAAGCTTTTATCGAAAGTTTGGTAATTTTCCAAAAGAAAAGCTTCTGGCCGAGGTTGATTGGATTGAAGATCAGTCTGTGTTATTGGACAGCCTCTATAGTTTGTTTCCGCACTTTTTAGTATTTTATTTTCGAATTGACGTTGTTCACGTATTTCGTTTTGTGTGTACATATTTTAATAAATATCACTTCACTGGCCAATAAATTTATCCTACTGCCCTTTGTTGCCAATATTCTTTTGTTTTGCGACACCGATTCCGAGTTCACAGAGAAAACACGTCTGAAAATATCTACCATCAAACATAATGGTAGGAATTCATTGCACATTAGAAGATCTTTCTCATATTCAATTACTTTTAAAAAATAATTTTACTAACAAATTTCTTTTTACCAAATTATTTCAGCAGGACGTAGAGAATAATAAAGATAAGGCTATCATAATAGGAGAAACACATAGTCGTGCTCACAGAGGACTAGACGAAAATTACAAACATATCAATAGGACAACTTTATTTATGAAATTAAATTAAAATTGTACAATTTGTAACGAAAATAAATATAACAGGCGTCCATTTAAAATTCCTATTGGGAAAGCTATTCCAACTAAAGGAGGAGAAAATTTACACCTCGGTATTTATTACGCGCAAAATCCTATTTTCTTAACTTGCATTGACGCGTTTTAAAAATTCCTAGTAGTAATAGAAATTCAAAATAGACTAAACATCGACAATAAAGACTAAACATCGACAATAAACCAAGCCTCTGCTCAATTTAAATCTTTTGCACAAAGATGTAGTTGAACTCTACATTTCCCAAACCCCAGTTACCTTGAACAGACAAGTTAAAAGGGAACATTCAACATAAACAGACTTTAATCTCATTGACTATTCAGAAATAATTTTTAGAGCCGGAAAAGAATTCAATCAGAGCATTCACTCTACAACTAATCAAAAACCATTTTATATTCTATATAATTAAATCGAACACAAAAACATTTCAAAAATTGTCAAGAACACTCAGAAAAAATGTTAGAAACACACACTATTATGTAGGTCAGGTGGTTTATGAACAGAAATATGGAGAAAGAAATAAACTGAAAACATGATATATAAACAGGTGTTTAAGGAAAACTAACCTAACATATTAATAATCAATGGTAGAAACAGAATTATTCACAGACAATATTAAGTTTTAACAAATATTATATTTCTTTTAAAATACAGAAAATGCATTTCTTTTTACTCTTAACACCATTCGTAATGATAGCCACTTCAGAAATAATTGATTATTCCCATCCCGAAGTTTCCTGTTCAAATACAAAAGGGATGTTCTTACTTATGAATCATATGCCGACTTATCCCACGTATCTAATTTAAGTTTTTATAAAGTAATAATCAATCTAGAATCAGCATATATAAAAAAGGATACAAATAAAAGGTCAAAATAGGAAATAACTTACGAACTACAATTAATCGAAATAATACTTTCACAGCTGATATCAACTAGATCAAAAAGTAGAATAAATAAGTTAGGCGCTGTCTGGAAATGGTTAGCTTGAACTACCGATCACGATTATTTCATTAAAATACAGAATAAAATAAAGGAATTAATTGAAAATTAAATTGAAATTCCAAATTATTTAAGGAGATAAAATCACTTTCCGACCACTTTAAAAACATTTTTATGATATGATATTATTGATAATAATATTAAAAATAGTAATTTTAAGTACGAACTTTTTATTAACTATGGTATTTTAAGTAAAGATAAAACTTGTTTTACCCGCTTACTAAATGGAGAGAAATTAATTTGCACTAAAATACAAAAAAAAAAATAAGAAAATAAATTGAAAAAGTGCCATTGAATAAATGGAAATAATATGCTAAACAATTATCATATAGACAGGTCATATTTAATAACATTCAACGGAACAACTACAATAAATATCATTTCATACACCACTTTAAAAAACAAAATACTTGAGTACATAACCACTAACCTCTTCAAGAATCTGGATATATCAGATTATGTAAAATCCAATAACTCAGAACTTACTATTAACAAAATTAATATTTTAAACCCATTTATTGAAATTTATAATTGGAAAATATCAATTTCATTTATATTATTAATTTTAATCATTTTGTTTTTAATTTCCGTATATTTCAGTATAAAGCTTTATCTAAACATATTTGATACTTTAAGAAAATCCTAAAGAAAAGCTTCTGGCCGAAGTTGAGTGGATTAGGATTGAGATTTAGAAGATCAGTCTGAAACGGGACGAGATCGCGAACAGTTTCATATCAATGATAATTAAATAATTTAAATAATAAAATGGTAGCAATTTTTAATTTGCATGTCTCTTGCTATATTTTACCTATTTTATCGTCTAGTTCTTCTCTTTCTAAAATATCTGGTATCTCTGAGAACTCTTCAGCTTGCGACGTGTGAAAAATAAAGTTTAAGTTTTAAAGTTTTTTATATTCGTTTGTTAAAATCGCCGCTCGAAATAGCTACCGTTTACATATTTATATTTTATTCTTATTTTATTTATATTATGTTATATTAATTAATTATTTGTAATATATGTAATATTCGGTACCCAGGGAACACCACGGGGAGGCCATTAGAATTGTAATGGGGTCCTATATTAATTAGGCCTTCGAGTCGACTTGAAATATTTTAATGTATAACATTAATACATTTCCATGTTCCCCAATTAAGTTATTTTTCTAACTATTGTTTTTTTTTTTATATTTTGCGTCCAGTTTTCAGTCGCCAATTATTTAAATATAAATTTTTTTATTTATGAGATAGAATGCTGAGCTTAGCTTGCTTTTTTTGTTTATCAGCTATCATCACAGTCCACTTGCAATGCTTAAAAAGCAAAACTTTTATAAGTTTGTTTAACAAATCTGTTCTATGTGCATAACATTCATTATTTTCATAAAACCATAATGAGAAGGCACTACTTTCATTTGTGCACTTAATGCATTGCTCAACAATAAATTTTTTTATACACATTTGTTTTTTATTATTTTTAAAAATATTTTCGAAAACTTTAATGTGTATTTTGCAAATATTAAAAAATAAATCAGATGGTGCCTTTAATTTCCCGAAGTCCGATTCTATTGAGTAGTTTTTCTCATGTATGAAAAGCTCTGATGGAGCTGTTAAATGCTCGGTTTCTTTTAAAATTACCGATCTGCATTTATCGCAACTGGATCCTTTAGCAATATATCCAACAAAATATCTACTGGAAGTTAGTTCAATGGGTACATTATTGCACAAAAAGTTATCTATACTTTGGTCAAAGTACCTCTCATTGTCTTGCAGAATTTTGGAAAATGATACAGAGTATTCTTGTTGCTGTATTTCTTTTTTTTTCAATGAAAGGCTTATATATTATCGAATCGAACTCTATTGGCAACATAACATCATCATCTGATTCGCAATTCGACTTTTGTGAAAATTTAAAAATGTGTAGAGATATGAGCTTGGCAATTATTATATTAAATTCGTTAACTGAAGGATTTCTGCAGTTACCACCATTTGCTCGAACGCACGCAAATATATTTTCGAGGGGATCCTGGTTAACTCTACTAGTTAAAAAGAAAAAGTGGTCTGCGTGATCCTTAAAGAGATCTTTGACGAGTCCAAATATAGCTTCAGTAGTTTGGATCAAGCCATCAACACAATATATTTTATTCCCGTGATATTTAACCCTTTTTAGGAGGTATTCCTGCATTTCCTTTAGTTTATTCCAAACTGCATTGTTAACTTGAAGCGCGCATTTCATGGGGTTTTTGTCAGTTAATACTCTGCTATTCAGGCAATCAAAGTAATCATTAACCTTTTGGACAAATGCAGCCGTAGAAGCTGCAACTTCGGAACTATTTCGATGTAATTGCTTGTTTTGGTTAGAAGTCTTACCATAATTGCCGCTGCAACAGTGTGGCTAAGTGTCTGAGTTGTCAAACATACGCGCATTAGCTCAAATCTAGTTGGATTAACGTGGCTTCTTGTTAATTTAGTCATTCTCGTTACTGATCCATGATCTAATTCGTAAACCTCTCGAATGACATCAAAATCAACTAGTCCGTCAAGGGTTTCAAAATTAGCTTTCAGAAAATTATTCCTTATAGACTTGAAAAGATGCGGAATGTCATAAAACATATAATATTTTTTATTATTTAAGGTAAAGTAAGGTTTCTCATTGGTGACTTCAAGTAGTGAGGTACATTTTCTATTATTACCTCCTTGATCGTACACAACACCCCTTACTTTGAACCCAATTTTTTCAGCGATAATAATGTTTTTATAAATAAGACTTTTTAAGCAATCGCCTTTTATATTCGTTTCGGCCACGAAATAGTTTATTATAAATTGTCATTTTTTTAAAATACCCCTAACAACAAATACGCAAATATGGCTTCCGATTTTATTAGAGCGATCAAGTAAATGCTCTATTCCATCTATAATATCAACTGACACATTGTAAGCTATGTTTTTTTTATTGCTACTTCATCACAAGCCAATATGCACTCTTTATCAGATGCATTCATTTATTTAATAGATTCTTTAAGGGCTGAGTACAAACATTCCTTGTCTCCGGGCTGTAATTTTTTGATGCTGTTCCACTTTTGCAAAGATGATGGACTTGGAAAATTTAATTTTAGCGAGTCTCTTAAAAACGTATATGTCGATGTGGACCTGTAATATATGCTCTGAGCAAACAATTTTTCGCAATCATTCCATCTTGTATTTGTGCCCTTTTTTTCCTTAATAGGCATTTTTCCCGTTAAATTTATTTTTTCTATTTCAGAATATATGTTTTTCTTGGACTTGGATTAAAACCTAACTAATTTTCGTTTTAGATTTGAGTTTTCTTTCCTCAAATTTTTAATTAGAGTTTGTCTCTCATCTGACAATTTTTTAGAAGCGAAATATTTTTTTTGAAACACTTTTAAAGTTTTTGCATTTTTATGGCACTGCCGACAAACTTCAACGGGGGACTGTGATCGGTGTCTTTTTCGTGGAGGCGATCCTACAGCATTTAAATTAATATAGTCATTGCAGCTTTTATATTTTATAAGATTGCGATCTGGAATTGTCCCTTGCTTCAAATATTTTACCCCAATATCATCTGGGGAGAAATGATCTTGGCATAAAAACAGTGATGAAGTGCTCGCCATAAAATCTTCTGTAAATTGGCATTTTTCTGCCCATCTTATTAACATGGTTGGATCCCTTTCAGGAAATCTAAACAATTTAAGAGTGGGGAAATCGCGCCTATTTTTCCGACAGTGGGATAAGCTGCACTTGTTCCCACTTATGAATCTTCTTTTTTTCTTGGCCATATCCATAAGGTCATTCAAATGGGCCATATAAATGTTTTTTTCACTTACAATTTATAAATAAAACCTTTGTCGAAAAGCAGCAGCACGTTGTATATGCGCGAAAAATTACGAAAATACGTAAACACTATTCACTATTCACTATTTGTCGCAATTACTATTTGCGCTTATATTTCCGTACTTCACTATTGCAACAAAACGATTTTAGTTGAATATAAACTCGATTATATGCGAAAAGATAAAAAAATCGAGGAGCACTGCGTATAGTCAACTTTAAGAAAACGGGCTAAGAGAAATTAAAAGGAAAAACAAAAAATTTGGCGCGCTATTCTTCCCACCCAAAAGTGCGCGCTTTTTAAAAATATCAAATTGGAATATACCAAAAAAAAAAAAAAATAAACTGGAAGCTGAATATAATGCGCATCTTAAATAATAAAAATGGTTCATTTACATACATCATATTAAGTCAAGTGACTTAATAAGTATACTAAATAATTAAAGCAAATACAAAGGAAATTATTATAACTACTGTAATTTGAAACATAAATTTTCCAAAAAGAATACATAACATTGAGAAATAAATATTTCATAAAAATAATAATTATTTTTTAATTTCATAAAAAAATAATAATTTTATTAATAAATAATAAAAATAATAATATTTCATAAAAAATAATAATACGTAGTAGAAAACAAAAATTAATAAAATAAATAAAAATATGAAAACAGTTCGTTGCAAAAGTCATATCGTCAGGCACGAAGTGCCACAAGCACTCAACAATCATTGCCTTATTAATTTTTCTCACGCCGCAAGCTGAATACCCTAATGACAAGTATTCTAATATAAATGCATTTTCGAAATTTATTTTGTGATGTACATAGATTCGTCTATTACTATTTCTAAGCTTTATTTAAATAATAATAATGTTGAGGCAATGCAAAACAAGAATTTTTCGCATGGTGCCAATTGATAAAAAATAATATAGATTTACAGTCAACGAACTTCTAAGGTGAAGGGCATATTTTGTCAAATTTACAATACATGAGCATACGTGTGCACACATACAGTTGTATGCTATCACTGTATGCGTAGAAAAGAGCTGTTTGCTGTAGCAACAAAACAAAAACGAACAAAAACTCAAGAGAGCCTGGAGCCACCTCTAGAGCCACGGCCAAAAAATCGCGTGCCAAACATTTGTATGGCCGTTACGCATCTTGTTATTATAGTGTCTTTGGCCCGTACCGAACCGATTAAGAGTTCAAGTGGATCACAACAGTACCGGTACAGTAACTAACTTTGCTTTGCAGAAGGAAAATTAGCAAGATTCACAAAATATATATTAAAACAGCTGTGCTCGCTCTCTATTGAGAGAGAGGGACATAGCACAAAGGGGAATGCAGAGTCCATTGCTGCACAGAGCTATGTATACGAGTGATAAATAAAATAACTTAAATTTATGATGAGCTGCTGCTGGCTGCGGGCTGCATAACCAAACATTCTCTCCCCGTTGGAGTACACGCGCTGACAACATCATCCTGTTTGGGTAGAACGCAAAGTTTAGCGACTGCTCTGTTGAAGATTCCAGTGGCAGTTTTGAGAACAGAGACGCTATAGGGTCCAGGGATCGGATTGATTAAGCTAGTGACCATTTGGGGGGTGGCAGGGTGACAGCACAGAAGACAGACGTTCAAATTGATGATGTCGTTGTAGTAAAAGACGAAAAAACGACATCATCGATTTCAACTTCTGTCTTCTGTGCTCGCCATTTGGAACGTTGCTGAAGAAGCGTTAGATATTCACGTCTCCACCGGCTCCAGAATATTTACTGGTAGTAGGTGATTCGCTGCCAGCGATTCAATCGGTTGAGATTTAATATTTTAGATCAGGCTCAGCAAACAAGGCGAGGGGGCCGTGCCTAAGAAGTGCGCTGGCGTTAGTACTTCTGCAATGTGGCAAGTGACTTACAATTCTGTGGACGAGGAAGGGAAGCTTTCAAAAAAGAACTGAGCAGTTTGGGGTATAAAATGAGAATCAATATCTTTATTACATTTTCTCTTCTTGCAGTACTGTGTGGCCGGAGAGAGGGATTATATTAACTCGTGCATAGGTCGGCAGGGCCAAAAGCTTGGTAAAAATGATGCTTTGCTGTTTTAACAACCGCCTCTCAGATGCCTCCAAAATGCGGCGATCGAGGAGGGATGAATCGCCATTCAATGCTATCAATCAAGCAGAATGATGTGTTCAGGAACAAGCGCTTAAGATCCTTCAGCTCATTCCGAGCTTCGACAAAATTAGTGGCGTTGTCCGACCATATGCGTGCAGCCTTTTCACGATTCAGTATAAATCGCTGCAATGCATTGCAATGCAATAAGAAATCCAGAAGTGGAGAGATCCTGAACCAGCTCAAGGTGAACAGCCTTTGTAGAAAATCAGATAAATATGCAGATATGGCACTTGATGGGTGCTGTGTTCCAAACACGATTTTTGTAATAAAATTGGCCGCAAAGTCCACACCAGTGACCTTGAAGGAATGTGAAGCTGTTACGCGGTCCTCAGGAAGATCACTCATAATGTGGCAAGCTCTATGTGGCTTGCCACCAACTCTCATGAGTCCAGAGTTGTCAATGATGGGTGCGAGGAATGCAATTGAGCTCGATGATTTTACTCGCCGACTGTTGCAGGGCAGGGCATAATAGTCCTCGATAAGTTTTATACCTCCGGTGAGATGATTAACAGTCAGGCCGGGGTGCCTGATACGAAATTGAAGATGTATCCAAAAACGTGCTTCCATTTTTGCGAGGCCGTAGAGCCATACAACGTCCCAAAAAAAAAAATCTTGAGACTGCCTTCAGGAGCCCACCCATACCACGACAACGAGACCATGCACAAAGTAAATAACATACACAAAAAAGATACAAAAAAAAAAAAAAAAAATATTGCCAGGAGTTGACAAATTTACAACTGGTTGGGATGTTGATGTCGGCATGGGTCTTGATACTGATGAGGGCCTTCTTACTTAGCTCAGGGAGAACCTTTGGATCGAGACAAGATCGAGACAAGATTATTATCATAATAGGAGAAACACATAGTCGTGCTCACAGAGAACTAGACGAAAATTACAAACATATCAATAGGCCAACTTTATTTATGAAATTAAATTAAAATTGTACAATTTGCAACGAAAATAAATATAACAGGCATCCTATTTTCTTAACTTTCATTGACGCGTTTTCAAAATTCCTATTAGTAAAAGAATAAAGTAATGGAATTACTTTAACAATTGCCCCACGCCAAAGTAATTATGACTGATAATAAACCAAGCTTCGCCTCTGCTCAATTTAAATCCTTTGCGGACAGGTGTAGTTGAACTCTTCATTTCGCAGACCCCAGACGCAGTACCTCGAACAGACAAGTTGAAAGGAAACATTCAACATTAACAGAATTAGCTCGTTGCATAAAGGAAGAATTTAATGTCATTGACTATTCAGAAATAATTATTAGAGCCGCAAAAAAATTCATTCAGAGCATTCACTCTACAACTAAACAAATATCATTTGATATTCTATATAATTAAATCGAACACAAAACCATTTCGAACATTGTCAAGAACAGTCAAGAAAAAATGTAAGAAACGCATAATGAAGGTCGTAGGGAAAAAAACTATCATGTAGGTCAAGCGGTTTATGAACAGAAACATGGAGAAAGAAATAAACTGAAAACAAGATATATGAAACAGGTTGTTAAGGAAAACTTACCTAAAAATAATAATCAATAGTAGAAACAGAACTATCCACAATGACAACATTAAGTTTTTACAAATACCATATTTTTTTATTAGATTACAGAAAATGCATTTCTTATTACTTCTAATAACATTCGTAATGATAACCACTTCAGAAATAATTGATTACTCCAATTACGAATTCTTCCTGTTCAAGGACAAAAAGGATGTCCTTACCTATGAATCATATGCTGACTTATTCCACGTAACTAACTTAAGTTTTTATAAAGAAATAATCAATCAAGAATCAGGATATGTAAGAAAATATAAAAATATACGGACACAATGGGAAATAACTTACGAAATACAGATAGTAGAATTACTTTTGTCACAACTGATACCAACTGATACCAACTAGGGGAATAAATGAGTTAGGCACTGTTTGGAAATCGTTTACGTTTATTAACATTTGACTTACAAAACATTATTGATACTATCACACTGGCTAAAATTGATTTATTCAACAGACAAATTTTAAATACTAAAGACATTAAAGAAATATTAGATCACGAGCAACAGCCTGTAATTATTGCAGACTTAATGGACATCTCCATATTCAAAATTGTATTGCATAAAGAGCTCTTAATTATTTATATATAATACCCCGTTATAACAAACAGATGCGAAATTTACTATCCGAGATCCATTTCACATAATGATGCAAAATTACTTATAAGTAATCAGGTCGCAAAATGCGAAAGTACCTTTTATGAAATATCTAATTTTAAGAACGATTTTTTTAACAACTATTGTATTATAAGTAAAAATAAGACTTGTTTTACCCGCTTACTAAATGGAGAAAAATCAATTTGCACTAAAATTCTAGAAAAAAATAATAATATAGATATCATTCAAGAAGGTGCCATTCTAATAAATGGAAATAATATTGTGAACGATTCTAATTTAAACGGGTCATATTTAATAACATTTAACAGCACAACTACAATAAATAATATTTCATACACCAATTCAAATAACTAAATACTTGAGTACTTAACTACCAAACACTTTAAAAACCTAGAAATATCAGAATATATAAAATCCAACAATTCAGAACTTTCTCTTGACAACATTATTATTTTAAACCCATTTATTGAAATATAAACAGGTGTTTAAGGAAAACTAACCTAACATATTAATAATCAATGGTAGAAACAGAATTATTCACAGACAACATTAAGTTTTAACAAATATTATATTTATTTCAAAATACAGAAGATACATTTCTTTTTACTTTTAACACCATTCATAATGATAGCCACTTCAGAAATAAATGATTATTCTCATCACGAAGTTTTCCTGTTCAAAGACAATAAGGATGTTCTTACCTATGAATCATATGCCGACTTATCCCAGGTAACTAATTTAAGTTTTTATAAAGAAATAATCGATCTAGAATAAGCATAAATAAAAAAGGATACAAATAAAAGGTCAAAATGGGAAATAACTTACGACCTACAATTAATCGAAATAATACTTTCACAGCTGATATCAACTAGATCAAAAACGGGAATAAATGAGTTAGGCGCTGTATGGAAATGGTTAGCTTGAACTACGGATCACGATGATTTCATTAAAATACAGAATAAAATAAGCAACTTAAGAAAACAATAACCAACAATTTATTAAAAATTCCAAATTATTTAAGGAGATAAAACCACTTTCCGATCACTTTAAAAACATTTTTATTGATCAAGAATTGACGTTAAGAAATCATCGTTAATATTGAATCACCAACAAAAGCGTGTAATTATTGCAGATCTAATGGATATCTCCGTATTCAAAATTTTACTACATTTATGTCAAATACACTGTAATAATAAATATATGCGAAATTTATTATGCCAGATCCATTTCACATAATGATGGAAAATTACTAATAAGTAATCGGGTCGCAAAATGCAAAAATACTTTTTATGAAATATCTAATTTTCAGAACGAACTTTTTAATAACTATGGGATTTTAAGTAAAGTTAAAACTTTTTTTACCCACTCACTAAATGGAGAGAAATTTGCACTAAAATACAAAATAAAAAGACTAGAAAATAAATAATAAATTAATAAAGGTGCAATTGAACAAATGGAAATAGTATGCTAAAAAATTATCATAAACACAGGTCATATCTCAGTATATGTCAGTATAAAGCTTTATCTAAACATATTTAAAACTTCAAGAAAATCATAAAGCAAAGCTTCTGGTCGAAGTTGAGTTGATTAGGATTGAGATTTAGAAGATCAGTCTGAAACGGGACGAGATCGCGAACAGTTTCATATCAATGATAATTAGATAATTAAAACAATTAAAGGGTAGCAATTTAAAATATACATGTCTCTTGCTATATTTTACGTAGTTTATCGTCTAGTTCTTCTCTCTCTAAAATATCTGTTATCGCTGCTCGTATGCCTGATATTTCGGTGTATAGCAATTTTATAGATAACTCTTTACACGAAGGACGTCCAATACATGTTCTTCACTTCTTCGAAATTATCAAATAATGATTGTTTAATGTTTGTTGGAGAAGTGGTGTGGCAATTTATAAACACGATAAAGTTAAGGTTTCAGTAGGGCTGTAGCAAAGACACTAGAATAACAAGACACCAGGCTCTCTCGGATTTTTGTTCGAGAGCGAGAGAGCGGAGAGCGCTACATCGAAAAGCTCTTTTCTACGCATACAGTGATAGCAGACAACTGAATGTGTGCACACGTATGCTCATGCATTGTAAATTTGACAAAATATGCTCTTCACCTTAGAAGTTCTTAGACTTTAAATCTATATTATTTTTGATCAATTGGCACCATTTCAAAAATGCTTGATTTGCATTGCCTTAACGTTATTATTATTTAAATATTGCTTAGAAATAGTATAGTATAGTATAGTATAGTAAAGTACTATATATATATAGTAGCATAATATGCATCACATATTACGCTTACAAGCATTGTACATACAATCTTGCACATGCACAAACACATGAAACCAATTCACATTTCTGCTTACATATCATTCTTTTGTACACATATAGAAAAAATCCAACCCCACACCAAAGACACTAGAATAACAAGATGCGGAACGGCCATACAAATTTTTGGCACGCGATTTTTTGGCCGTGGCTCTAGAGGTGGCCCAGGCTCTCTTGAGTTTTTGTTCGAGAGAGAAAGAGCGGAGAGCGCTACAGCAAACTGCCCTTTTCTACGCATACAGTGATAGCAGACAACTGTATGTGTGCATACGTGTGCTCATGTATTGTAAATTTGACAAAATATGCCCTTCACCTTAGAAGTTCGTTGACTTTAAATCTATATTATGTTTTATCAATTGGCACCATGCGAAAAATTCTTGTTTTGCATTGGCTTAACGTTATTAATATTTAAATAAAGCTTAGAAATAGTAATAGCCGAATCTATGTACATCACAAAATGAATTTCGAAAATGACTTCATATTAGAATACTTGTCATTAGGGTATTCAGCTTGCGGCGTGAGAAAAATTAATAAGGCAATGATTGTTGAGTGCTTGTGTCCGCACTTCGTGCCTGACGATATGACTTTTGCAACGAACTGTTTTCATATTTTTATTTATTTAATTAATTTTTATTTTCTACTACGTATTATTATTTTTTATGAAATATTATTATGAAATATTATTATTTTTTTATGAAATTAAAAAATAATTATTATATTAATAATAATATTAATATTAATAAATAATTAATTAATATAACATAATATAAATAAAATAAGAATAAAATATAAATATGTAAACGGTAGCTAATTCGAGCGGCGATTTTAACAAAAGAATATAAAAAACTTTAAAATTATAATAGTCAGGGAATTTTTATTTTATTTCATCATATTGCTACGAAATTGGCCACAACTCCAAATATGTAAATTCGTTTCTTCGATCAGAATTGATTTCGGACCGAAAATCGTCTTCTAGCACAACACGCACACATATACGCGTTCTCGTCTCTTGTTTTTACTCACACAAGCAAGCAAATTCTATTGTTAGATTTCTTATGCTCTCAGCGTGAGCGAGCGGAAAGAGAGCAAATTTGGCCTTCACCAAAAAAGTGGCTGCATAGTGCCAAACGAATGTATGGCCGTTATGCATCTTCTTATTCTAGTGTCTTTGCCCACACCCACAAATACACTGACTAGACATTCCCGTTTCTCGCGACTCACTTCGAGCCGATAAAAACTCTGTACAGTAGTCTTAAGCTGACATTCTTGGAATAAAGACGTTAACCGAAATTTGTTCGTGTTTCAATTTAAAGTTTTCAGCGTTGATCTTTGTCGTTGTTATTGACGGATCATTTATTCGACTAATAAATTAATAACTACCTAAGTATATAGTATAGTATAGCCGAATCTTTGTATATAATATCACAAAATAAATTTCCAAAATGACTTTATATTAGAATATTTGTCATTAGAGTATTCAGATTTAGAGGTGTGAAAATTGAATAAGGCAATAATTGTTGAGTGCTTGTGTCCGGACTTCGTGCCTCAAGATCTTACTTTTGCAATAAGAAGATTTCATATTTTTATTTATTATATAAATTTTTATTACTCAATAGACTTGGATTTCGGGAAACTAAAGTCGCCGTCAATATTTGTAAAATACACGTTAAAGTTTTTGAAATATTTTTAAAACTAATAAAAAACAAATGTACTTTATAGTGTTACTTTATTGTTAATGACAATGGTTTATAAGTGTACTATATAATGTTTAATCTTGCTTACTACATGTATGTAGTAAGTTTGTTATAGTGTTACTTCATTGTTTAATGACAATTGTTTATAGTTTATTTATAGTTTATTGTTTATAGTACACTTTATATTGCTTAATGACAAAAGTTATTGCTTATTATTATTTGATTGTTCGATGACGATTGTTTAGCTCTAGTTGCATAAGTATATAGCGCGATTGAAAAACTTGCGACCGCTCTCGTTCACCATTCTACTCGAAGTCCCTCTTTTGGTTTTTTCGTTAATAAGCGTTGCGTATGGGTGATTCCTGTGAAATGGGCTGTCGCGTCGTCGGTTATCTTGGTGTTTGTTCAGGCTTCTATGGAAATTTAATTCAATCTGACCGTACTCGTATGCTTTTTCGATTGTCTCTGGCTTTTGATTCCTAAAGGCTGACCTAAGTGGGTCCTTTAATCCAGTTAGGAATGTATTTAGGCAGAATCTATCGTATTGGTCGCGTTTGGCCGCGAGAGAGTGTGCACTAGGGTCGGCTTCTCTAGCGAGTGACATTAAATCGCTTCTTATTTTAGCGGCTGAGTAATACAATTTTCCGTTACTGAGTCGGTCCGGAAGGTTGTGTAGCTCTCTAACAAGCATTTCTTCTGTTTTCTTGCTAGAGTATAGTCGCTTGAGGTTTATTTTGATGTCATCCCAAGTAAGGAGTACATCGCAGACATTCAGTGCTTCGTCTGCCCTGCCTTTAATTTTGTCACGGATAGTTCCAAGTAAGTACTGTCCGCCTGTTGTTTGGTCCACTGATGAGGCGTTAGCCTCAGGTGGGCGGGCCTTCGTAGGTTGGTAGTTGATGTACAAGGGTTAGTCATTGTTGTAGGTTCAGGTTTGTGTTTGTTGATGAATTAACGATAGGACTTATTGGCCCTGTGTCGTTACCGGAATCCATAGCGTTGGTGGGATTATTGTCTTCGGATTGAACCGACTGGTCTTTCTCTTTAGTTCCTTTAGTTCCCTTATATCAGATAGACCAGATCCGCTTCTTAGCCCTAATCTGCCCCTAACTGTATTACTAATGTTGGCTTTTTTTCCTAACATTTACACGTATTGGGAAAGAAATCTGTATTTTTCTTTGCAAATAATAGTGAATAATTATATATTGGGGTATGGTTATGATATGTGTAATAATATGTAAAAATAGGTATATTAATAATATATAATTGTTTAGGGAAAATTTTGGGTGTTAGGCTTGTTTTGTTTTCGTTTGTATATTAATGTAGTAATATATTGTATTATATTCTGTGATGCTATGTATATGTATCTGTTGAATGTGTATTATATGTGTGTATTCTTTTCAAAATAAAAGAAAACCTGTATGTGTGTGTCCATTACGCAGTTTCTTCTTAAAAAAAAATGTATTTTTTTTATAGGTTAAAGAACATGTGACAACAGTAGGCGTTAAGTTGGTTTTTTTTGGTTCTTTTTTTTCTATACATATATGTATTATTTTTCTTGAATTAATTGAGTGGGTTTTTTTTTTTGTAGTGCGTGGTGTGCAAAAAGAATTCAACTGAATTCAACAGAACTCAACAGTGTACAAGCGAGCACGGCGTCAAGCGTCGAGCCGCCACTCTGGCGCGACATCAGCTTTTGGCGGCAGCCAATGTACAGTGATGCGTCGACGTCGCTAGGGTTATACCAGCGGCGCAACACAAACACATACATGTTTACTTGATTTTGCCGAAGGAAACTGTATCACTGTGCAAATTTTTTAATTTTTTCTTTTATTTTTTTTTTGTCTTTTTTTTTATGATTATGATTATTATTATTTATTTTTTTTTTTTCATGTAAATTGATAAGTGAAAACGATACCGGTGCCTTAACAGCGATTGTTGTACACATATTCGGTCGTCAATCACACAACTCACATTTATTTTTATAACCCACTGTGAATTTGATCCCGTTGCCCTGGAGGCGACTGATGTCCAAATTCACCTCCTGCGCAGCGAGTTCTGTATTTGTTAAATAAATTTGTGTTCATGTAAATTGTTAAGTGAAAACGATCCCGGTGCCCTATCAGCGATTGATGTGCACATATTCGGTCGTTAATCACACAACTTACAACTTGTCTCTGAGGCGATCGATGTCCAAAATTTACTCTTTGCGCATCGAGTTCTGGTCACAACGTAGTCTAATATTCGACTGATCTAGTTCTTTACCATTATCTTTTCTGTTGTGCACAACGACCAACACTCAGCGGCAGCGACGTCGCCCTGTCGCCGCGCCAAATGGTTGTTCTCAGAACTATAGAGACACAACAACCGTTCGCAGTGCGAATATAGGATGATGTAATATTACCATAGTGATGAAATTACCATTCTTATGAAGTAACCAAAGAGTACTCTCGCACACACCAAGCGCTCTCCGACACACAAATGGTAACCATACACAGTAGTTTAACATGTCAGAAAAAAATTTTTCCTCTTTTAATTTTTTTTTTTTTTTTATTATTATTATTTTTTTTGTTGTTGATTAATTTACCATTTTTATGAGTTAGGGTGTATGGATGATCCCGGTGCCTTATCAGCGATTGATGTACACATACATATACGGTCATCACACACAGTAACTTGTTGGTATAATTGTTGTAAATTGTCCCGCACAAGCGATCCCGGTGCCTTATCAGCGTTTGATGTACACATATACGGTCGCCTGTGAAGCAATTTGAACTTGATTTCGTTTGTTTCCTTTGTTTTACTTGCACTTGCACGTTATTATGTTTCAATACGCTTTATCCAATTCCTTTCTATTTCACCACTCACTAATAAAATCCCCACAACCACTGCCGTCACATGTTCATCACCTCTTTAGAATTAGAACGATAAGCGTAGTGGGCATTGTTAATCCCTTGTCCATTGACCGGCTGCGCCAGTTACAATCCCGTGGCCGAGGGAGGAAAGCTTCCAAAAAAACGACTGAGCAGTTTGAGGTGTGAAATGAGAATGATATGAATTCTTTATTACAAATATGTATATGTATGTATCTCCCAAATATCTTCGTAAGAGTTCGTATTGGCGATCTTCGTTGAACTTTCGCTCGGCTTTCAGTTGTTGTTGGGTCGGTGTTGTCTCTCGTTGCAGTACTGAGTAGACCGAGAGAGGGGGTATGTTAACTCGCGCACCAGTTCTCTCCCCTCATCCAAATCCTTCACTAAGGACTCCTTTATCTACAAATTAAGCTCTATATCATTCGGAAGATGCATTTCAGTGCCAGTCAAGATTTTAAAGGGCGACACTAAAGCGCTTCTAGGCGGTGTACTATTGATTATTTGCTGCACTTTACTGACATGCTTATACGAGTCTCCTGCACTTTCATTACTTAACTTCGACAACATCGACATTACTGTCTTATGCATTCTCTCAACCTGACCATTTCCACGTGGTACACCTGTTGTGAACCTGTTGCTGAATTTTCTGCTCCTCACATTACAACTTAAATGCCTGTGCAGTGAACGCAGTTCCCCTATCAGATTTAATCCGTAAAGGATTTCCAAAATTAGTAGCCTGGCGCTCTAGACAACTTACAACTTCCTCTGCTCCTGTGCTACAGGTGGGATACAACCATACAAATTTAGAAAAACTGTCAACTATAGCTAAAATGTGGTTGTAGCGCTTGCTCGTCATCTCCATTTTCCCAAAATGGTCAATGTGATACGTCATCAACGGTCTATCTCCCTTTTCAATCGAGGTCAAGATACCTTTTTTCTTCCCAGCTTTCGAATTAAATTCAATACACTACACACTTAAGTTTTGGTATGAAGTAAGATTTCTCAACTAAATCTTGCGTTTTCTTCGCAGCAAAATGTCCTTGCTTATGAGCAATCGTAATTATTTCATTTTCCATCTGCGACGGTACAACAATAAGCTCGCGATTAGGATCTTTAAAAAGTATTGGATTTTCTATATAAAAATCTTCATACCCATTATTTTCTACAAGGCTTCTCACTACTTTCGTCCATTCATCGAGTAATTGTGCTTGTTTCAAGCGATGTACAACAGTATCGCTCAGCATAAAACACGATACTCTACTCAACGCATCAACATGTCTCATTCTCGTACCTGAGCGATGTTCTATTTGATAATCAAAGTCTTGAAGGTATAATGCCCACCTAGCTACCCTCAAAGGAACGTCCTTCTTCTTCATCGTCATAGTGAACGCGTTGCAATCAGTCACAATCTTAAATTTCAAACCCAACACATACACACGCCACTTCATTAATGCACCGATAACTGCAAGAACCTCAAGCTCATAAGAATGATACTTTTCTTCGCATTGGTTAGTCTTACGACTAAGGGATTAGAAGTTAAGGCTACTTTCAACTGTTCGCTACCTTCTGCAGCACATCAAATTTAAACTTAGTATTTTGCCTTAAAAGGTCCGACAAAGGCTTAGCAGTCACTGCAAAATCTTTGACAAATCTACGAAAATACGACGTCAATCCTAAGAATCTTTGAACACCTTTTTTATCATTTGGCAACGGAAAATTAACGATAGCACTTTTCTTCTCTCCAGAAGGCTTAATAGTACCACCCTCAACTATATACCGCAAAAAGTTAACTTTCGTTTGCAACACCTGACATTTCGACCAATTTATTTTTAATCCATTTTCACTGGCAACACTCAACACCTTCTCCAGCTTTACCAATCCTTCACACACATTTTTACTGGGCACAATCACATCGTCCATGTATACTACTACATCTCCACTGTTGATTAGTTCCCTTAAGACTGCCATTATGAATCGAGTAAAAACCGCAGGTGAGTTTGTAATACCTAAGGGCATATACAGAAATTCGTACTGTCCGTTTTGTGTTACAAAGGAGGTATATTTCTGGGATTCTAACTCAACGGGCAACCGTTAGTTAAATCCAAAGTCGTATACACCAAAGCACTCTGAAGCTTTTCGATAACAACGTCAACCTGCGGCATATGAAAGTTATCACGAATTATCTTTTCATTTAATTTCCGATAGTCACACCACAATCGTTTTTTCCCATTCTTTTCCGAAACAAGCACCACTGGTGATGCGTATTCCGAAACACTCGGCATTATAATCTTGTCACGCAACCATTCCTGAACTTGATCATCCACAATCTTTTGATCACACTCTGCCAAACGTCTTGGTTGTTGGAATACTGGTAAATCATCTGTTATCAGTATTTTCATCTTCACTGGTGTCGAACAATTTCGAATTGGCTTATAATCTCCAATTAGACTTAAAGATTTTTCTTTTTGCACACTACTCAAATGTGATAAAACAACCTCATCAAATATGTCAGCCTGCTCCACCCCCAACATGCACATACTTTTGAATTCAAAAAACAACTCAGCACATGATCCTTTGTCCATTAGCTGGATTAGTATAAACACTTCTGCGTATAAGACAAAGGTCAGCACCTGTATCAACTAATCCTTGAAACATCATTGACTTATACTGCACAGTTTTCAACTCTAAACCTGAAGGAGTGAAAATGCTTAATGGCTTTAACTCTTCCTTCCTATCTTGTACAACATTTGTATTTTGATCCTGCTAACTTTTCCATCTATTTTACACTCTGATGCGCGATGTCCCGGTTGGCTACATTAAAACAAACAAAATCTTTCTTCCTACAATCTTTTAGCAAATGGGTACCATCACCGCACTTGAAACATTTACATGTCTTATTGTCACTGCTAATCTTCTTGGACTCAGAACTCTGTTTATCAACAAACCTTTTAGTAAACATCCAAACTAAGTTTTAGCTCTTTTAATGTTTTTGCTTGATATAGCACTACCAAAGACACTAGAATAACAAGATGCGTAACGCAACACAATTTTTTGGCACGCGATTTTTTGGCCGTGGCTCTAGAGGTGGCTCCATGCTCTCTCGAGCTTTTGTTCGAGAGAGAAAGAGCGGAGAGCGCTACAGCAAAGAGCTCTTTTCTACGCATACAATGATAGCAGAAAACTGTATGTGTGCACACGTATGCTCATGCATTGTAAATTTGACAAAATATTCCCATCACCTTAGAAGTTCGTTGACTTTAAATCTATATTATTTTTTTATCAATTGGCACCATGCACTGTGCACTGTGGTTTTTTATGCGTTTTTTTTGGCAGAAATTCGAAATGATGACCTATCTTCACCAAATTTGGTTTGTGTTACTCTTTTCTTCCCCCAAGATGATTCACAAAGTTTCAAGTGATTTGGTCAGCTTTCATATATCTGCCATATAAACGATCTGGCCGATATGCCATAAAAATATTTAGCTTACCAAAAAAAAAAAATTTTGTATCTATATTTAATTATATTATATTAGCATCATATTTAGCATCAAAAATATCTGAATTAAAATCATTCACATTCATCAAATGCGTTGACTTTGCTCCGCAAATCGGGCAACATTGGCAAGAGTTACATCCTGTTAATATGTTTAAGACTTTACCATCTATTAGTGTCATTTGACCGACATATTTTACAAATATTTTAATGTTGTTTATTTTATGCAAATATATGTGCAGATTACGAATCTGGGTATCCAAGTTTTCTTTTTCTGCTAATATAAGCTCTCGAGTTTCCTTAATAAATTCAATTTTTAAAGGACGACAAAACCGAATAGATTGTGCCCATCTGTTGATCCAAATTATTTTTTTTTCATTTTCTACTAATTTTAATTGCACTAGCCTTTTCATAAACTAGTTTTGGACGACCAACTTTGTTTGCAGTTTTCCAATCAGCGATTATACTAATACTAGATGCCAGCCATTTGAAGTGTTTTTTCTTCAACCTGTTCAACGATCTATTGCAACCTGGCAAATATTTCCTTATGTAATCAAAGGACTTAACTTTTTTATTTATTAATGAAATACAACATTCATTTAAATTATTCTGACCAATTTTTTTAAATATATGCTGTCTAACTACATCCTCAGAGCGACTATTGTTGCTCCAAATGTCTAGCAGATCTGCATGCCCAAAAAAGTATTTATCTACAAAAACGTCATTTTTTCAAAAAGGAACGTAAAAATCAACTTTTTTTTATCTAATTAGACTATCCTAAATATAAAGAAACTATAAATTTTTTATTCCATAAAAATTTTTTTTTGACTTTCTGCCAAAAAAAACACATAAAAAAGTGTGCTGTGGTCCAGAATTCGATTTTTTTGGCAAAAAGTCTAAAAATTGAGATACGGTCTTGAAACTTTGTACATTTTGTTGTTTAATCACAAATAGTTTGCGCACAAAATTTGGAGTCTGTGCGACCAATTTGTTTTTTCATTGTTCTTTTCATTGTTCTTTTTTTTTTTTTTAAGTGTATATTGTTGTTTTAAAAGTAATCGCCCTCTTCTTCAAGTTCTACATTATAAATTTCCGAATCTGAACTCGAATCAGAATCAGAATGTGAATCCTATATTTTGTCTCATGGATCAGGTTTAAAATTAGACTGTATTTCCAAAAGACATATTACTGCCTTCGGAAGTGGTTTTTCCTATTTTTTTCTCTCTGTTTCTTTTAAAGAAATTGTTGATAATAGTGGGTCCGAGGAATCAATCGCTCTGTGGAAAATATCACTCATCCTATTGATCCGACTATTTTTCCTTGCATGTGATAGTCGGTTCCTTTTGTAAAGTTTATTCCGGGCTTCACTCGCATTTTCAGTTTCCTTTTTAATCTTTCTCCTGAATTTTGGTAAGATAAGTTTCGTCGTCCCATTTGCTTGGGTGTCTTGGAGTTTTCAAAATCACTAACAAGAATTCTTATCTTAGACGCCATCCACTTGGTAGCACTGACCACGTTTTTGCTGAATAAAATTGCTTTGGTTTTTTTTTTCGACAAATTTTAAAAAAAGGAGTTGCATTAAAGGTTTTAATTGAATTTTTTTCGAAAGAAGACCAAAAATTCTCTAGTTATGGGTCGGGGAAAGCATTCTACCGTCGAAAAAAGGAATTTTATTAAAAACATGATCTCTGAAGGTAAAACCTACGCTAAAATGGGACGGTTTATTGGTTTTTCAAACACAATAATACGCAATGCATTGCTGTTTGTCGAAAAGAACGAAGCACGTGGAAGAAACCCCTTAATGTTTAACGTGGAGATCCAGCGCTTGGTTCGGCAAAGCAAGAAGGAGCCTTTTAAGGCGGCGACGGAACTGAGGAAGGAGCTTCAGATAGCTGTAAGCGTGGAAACAGTTCGCAAACACTTAAGACCAAACAACCTTAATGTGTGCAGTCCCAGAAAAGTCCCGCTTTTGACTGTGAAGCATGTGGCAAAGCGAATCGAATATGCCAAGATACGCAAGGACTGGCCTGTGGAGAAGTGGCGTCACATTTTGTGGTCAGATGAGAGCCAAATTGTGTTTTTTGGTGGGAAAGGCTCTCGGTCTTATGTTCGGCGTCAACCACGAGCTGAATATAATCCTCGCTTGAGCTTTAAGACGGTAAAGCACGGGGGATCAAACATCATGGTATGGGCGTGCTTTTCATACTATGGAGTAGATCCGATCCATAGGATTCAAGGCATCATGGATCAGCACATTTACACAGATATCCTGGAAAATGTGATGGCGCCATATGCCGAGGATGAAAACTAAAAGCACCATTTGATCTTTTTTTAATATTTGTAAAATACACATTAAAGTTTTTGAAATATTTTTAAAAATAATAAAAAACAAATGTGTATAAAAAAATTTATTGTTGAGCAATAGGTGCACTAATAAATGAATAATGAGTGTTATATGTATATATTACACATAATTAATTATCAACATATATATAAATATGGAAACGGTAATTCGAGCGGCGAACTTAACAAATTAATTTAAAAAACTTTAAAATTATAACAGTCAGGGGCGTAAATCATTAATTATTATTAAAAAAAAATCCACTTTTAGCACGTTCTCATTAATTGTTTTTACTCACACAATCAAGAAAATTCTATTTTTAGATTTCTTTCGGTCTCAGCGTAAGCAATTTTGGCCGTCACCAAAAAATTGGCTGTTACGCATCTTGTTATTATACAGTCTTTGGCTGTAGTGTATAAAACGAACGGCAGCAGGGGCCGTACCGAACCGATTAAGAGTTCAAGTGGATCACAACAGTACCGGTGTGATCAACACTTAATTTGTTACTAACTTTGCTATGCAGAAAGCAAGATTCACAAAATAAAGATTAAAACAGCTATGCTCGCTCTCTATTGAGGGAGAGGGACATAGCACAAAGGGGAATGCAGAATCTTTTGCTGCACAGAGCTATGTATACGAGTGATAAATAAAATAACTCAAATTTATGATGATCTGCTGCTGGCTGCGGGCTGCATAACCAAACATTCTCTCCCCGTTGGAGTACACGCGCTGACAACATCATCCTGTTTGGGTAGAACGCAAAGTTTAGCGACTGCTCTATTGAAGATTCCAGTGGCAGTTTTGAGAACAGCCACTCGTGCGACGCTATAGGGTTCAGGGATCAGATTAATTACGCTAGTGACCATTTGAGGGGTGGCAGGGTGACAGCACAGAAGACAGACGCTCATCGATGATGTCGTTTTAGAAAAGACGAAAAAACGACATCATCGATTTCAACTTCTGTCTTCTGTGTTCGCCATTTGGAACGTTGCGTTAGATATTCACGTCTCCACCGGCTCCAGAATATTTACTGGTAGTAGGTGACTCGCCGCCAGCGATTTATTCGGTTGAGATTTAATATTTTAGATCAGGCTCAGCAAACAAGGCGAGGGTGGCCACGCCTAAGAAGTGCGCTGCCGTTAGTACTTCAATGTCGTCAGGGTGTTCTGAAAGGGGAAATAAAGGTCTTGAATTAATTATTGGCGCAATGTGACAAATGAGCTTGACTTACAAACCTGTGGCCAAAAGAAGGGAAGATTTCAAAAAAGAACTGAGGAGTTTGGGGTATGAAATGAGAATGAATGTCTTTATTACATTATCCGTGTCACCTGTGATCGATACGTCAGTAAAGATCGGTGATCAAAATCAAAGAAAAATTTCGAAAATAAGATTATAAATCTCTTTAACTTTAGTCGCAAACCTGCAGTCGTTGCTGTGCAAACCAGCACGTATTCTAAACTTTGGACTCTGCCTTGCAGAGTCGGCATATGGACAACAACAAACAACAGTGGATAAGGTGCGTTAAACTTGCATTTGTGCCCATTGGGCCCATCACTCTGTGGACTTCTAAAAAACAGTCAACACCAGAGCGAAACTGAAGACGACCCTGCCCATTAGGCTGGTGACTTGTCTCTCACTTGTTAACGCACATGCCGGCGTGAGATAAGAAAATGATTTCTATTTTTTCCGAGTTGAAGATTTAGTTATTTATTAAATGTATAAAAACACACCTTCTAGTCCACCGCTCTCGGAAGAGCTGAACCGATTCAAGAAGATATAGAAAATCGCTGGACATACTCCAGCAGAGATACGAGCCATGATTGCCTCAAGGCAATACGATTCTTTTGGCCTTTCACAAGGAAGTCTTGGTAAAACCAGCTCTGCTTCAACAGTAACGAATACAGTTATCACTTCTCTTGTTCGTTCAACAACAACAACGTACACTGTGGGAGCTTCGACATGTACTGCTCCGACAAGTACTGTTTCGACAAGAACTGCTTCAGTTATGTCCACAGGTTATACTACTTCACCAGAGGTTTCCCGTCTGAGGTGCTCGTTTCAGACCATCCCCTCTTCTGGACGCAGGAAGCGGAATCCTACCGATTCTGGAAAAGATCCTACCATATTGAAAAAAAGAAAAGAAACCATTGCCCGTGCGTCTATGGGAAAAACAAAACAAGCTTCCCCATCAACTAGTCTGTGCAACAACCGTTTCGCAGATATGGATACTGATGAGGAATCAATTGAATTTAGAGCTGACAACTCAAATATTGAACAGCCGCGTCAAACGGCAGGTCCAAAACCTCCTCCAATATGTGTTCCTAATGATAACAGTATCAGTAAGCTAGAAAGCACCCTTAACCAGGTAATCTCTGAAGAAAAATACGACATACGTACCTCCAGATCAGGAATCTCTCGAATCTACACGGCAGATGCAACGTCATTCAGAAGTGTGCCCTGAATTGCCAGTTTTGGCATCATCAACACCATGAGGAAAAACCATATAGGCTGGTGCTGAAAAACATACACTCAACTGTCCCAAAAGAAGAAATAGAGCGCTGCTTCACAGACAAAGTCTTCGTTGTACTGAACATCTACTCCCCAAGGAATCCTGGCTGGAATAAAATCTTGGCTGGTGGAAATGACGACGAAGAAGTCATTATCGCACAAACTAGACAAAATCTGTTCTTTGTAAATCTTAAGCCGACTCCGAATGTGGCCGAGTCTCTAAAAGTAATCCGTATTGGAAGGCACAGGGTTACAATGGAGAAGGCTACTCGCAACAAGGACATAGCTTAATGTTACAATTGCCAAAACTTTGGCCACACCCGCAATCGCTGTCATTTAAGCCCAGTTTGCGGGAATTGTGCGGGTGAGCATCCACCGGTTCTAAATCATGTGAGACACACCTAAACAATCAATACGTATGTGCAAACTGCATGGAGACTCACCCTGCCAGTTTTAAAGGCTGCAATGTCAGAATAGAATTGAGTAAAAAATTAAAGCCAGGGCCTAGACCTCCTAACTACACCATTTACAGAAATAATGAAATCCGTCATGTACAATACGCGTCGTCGTCTGCTGTCAGAAATTGAGTCTCCTATGCTGACATAACAAGAACTAAAGCTGAAAACAACTACAGCGTTCCTGCTAAGAACACAATCACTCTAAATACTGGGGAGCAATACAACTCTAACAGGAACCTTGCCACTCTCGAGAAGGCAATCTTGGACATTAACGCCAGATTGGATCAACTTTTTAAATTAGTCAATGAAACAATTGAATCCAAAAAAGCTTTTCGTGATCTAGTTCACGTTCTGATTTCTAAAAACTTAAAAATCGGATTATGGAACGCAAGAGGATTAGTACAGAAGAATGAAGAACTTCGACTTTTTCTTATTGCCCACTCTATAGACATCATGCTTATTACTGAAACTCACATGCGCCCTGGACTAAAAGTATACACTCCTGGCTATGAACAATATTATGCCAATCATGCAAGTAACACCGCAAAAGACGGTTCTGCAATCTTCATCAAAGCCAATATTCGCCACAATCAAAATAAATCAACAATGCGCACTGATTTACAAGTCACCAGTCTCGATGTACCAACGAGTGGTGGTATTATCAAAATAGCTTCTCTGTATCTTCCTCCAAATAAGCGTTGGACTAAAAACGATTTTGATCAGCTACTGTTCACATTGGGACCCAAGTGTTTAGCAGGAGTGGTTTACAATGCTAAGCACCAATGGTGGGGCAACCTAAGAGCATGCAGTCGGGGAAAACGTCTACAAGAGGCCATCATAACTACTTCTAGCGAAGTTCTAGCTACAGGTGAACCTACCTTTTACTCATCTAACACTAGACTGACGCCAACAGCTTTGGACTTTTTTATCGTAAATGGGGTGCCAATAAATAAACTTTCAATTGAAACAAAATACGATCTATCTTCTGATCACCTACCTCTAGTAGCAACATTAAGCCACACTCCCCACTCCGTCTCCTCTGTCGTAACATTTAGGAATGTCCTAGACAGAAGCATTAACCTAAACATGGACATAAATTATCCAGAAGACATCGAAGATGCTATAGTGATGTTCATGGACAAAATTCACGTGGCTGCGACACTTGCTACACCAGGAAGCAGAAATTCTCCTACCCAAAGTAGACGCAGTATACTTCCACAAAACGCTTCAGTTCTCATACATCTCAAACGAAGAGCTAGACGAGAATTTTCCAGAACATGAGACGCGCCCAAAACATGCAAGTTTTGATTCAACGACTAACTACTCACTGTGAAAACTCACGCATAATCTAAAAGACAAGTTATTCCAAAGGCTCCCGTCAGAAATCCGGCTGGTGGTTGGTGCGGCTCCAGTCAGGAGAAGGCCGATATCTTTGCAAGCAGCTGAGAGGATAGATTTAAGCCACTAAATCTTACTCCGGCAGAACACCGAAACAGGGTGCAAACACTCTTGAACCAACCTTTTCACAAACCCTGTTACTTTGGAAGAAGTAGTAACGCAAATCAAAAAGCTCAAACCTAAAAATCGTCTGGTGAGAACCTCCTTGATAAGAGGACGCTCAAACTCCTTCCCATCAAAGCTGTACATTGCTTAGTCCTACTGTTCAATAGCGCTCTAAGGCTGGGACACTTTCCAAGCAAATGGAAATCAGCAATCATAACGATGATTCCGACGCCTGGAAAGCAACCCACTGAAGTAGATGCATATAGGCCCATTAGTCTTCTACCCGCGCTAGGGAAAATGTTGGAAAGGGTAATACTAGAACGCATCCTCAAACTTCCAAGCGTGAGCCAAGCTATTCCAAGGTGGCAGTTCGGTTTCCGAAAAAGTCATGGCACTCCAGAACAGCTTCACCGAGTGACAAACTTTGCTTTGGAGGCAATGGTGGACAAGATGTATACAACAGCTGTATTCATGGATATATAACAAGCCTTTGATAGAGTTAGGCATGATGGTCTTCTAAGTAAGCTTAAGACCATTTTGACGCCACAGCTATTTCTTCTTATCAAAAGCTTTCTATCGAACAGACAGTTCAGTGTGGTTGTCGATGGCGACAAATCGTATACGCGTACAATCTCAGCAGGCGTACCCAAAGGTAGTGTTTTAGGCCCGACTCTTTATTCGCTGTATACTTCTGATATGCCGGATTCCTGGTGCTGTACAGAAATTGAAGACGAAAACATTCTTATTGCAACCTAAGCGGATGACACCGCGGTAATGGTCAGGAGTACAAGCATAAGTGATGCAAATGTGCTTGCGTCACGTTCACAAAAATGCCTTTGAACTGCTCTAGAATTTCCATGCTAGCCTCCACACTTCGACAGGAGACCTTCTACAAATACCTCGGTGTGATTTTGGACAGAGGACTAACGTTTCAAAGACATCCGACTATGATCAAGCAAGCAGTACTTTCAAAGGCTTCAAAAATGTCGTGGCTCTTATCGCCGAGAAACAAACTCTCATTGGCCAATAAAGTTCGCCTATATAAATCCATCTTGACCCCAATTTGGAAGTATGCGTTGCAAATATACGTAATTCCGAAGCCTGGAAAGCAACCCACTGAAGTAGATGCATATAGGCCCATTAGTCTTCTACCCGCGCTTAGAACGCATTAGAACGCATCCTCAAACTTCCAAGCGTGAGCCAAGCTATTCCAAAGTTCGTTTTCCGAAAAAATCATGACACTCCAGAACAGCTTCACAGAGTGACAAACTTTGCTTTGGAGGCAATGAAGGACAAGATGTATACAACAAGCCTTTGATAGAGTTTGGCATGATGGTCTTCTAAGTAAGCTTAAGACCATTTTGACGCCACAGCTATTTCTTCTTATCAAAAGCTTTCTATCGAACAGACAGTTCAGTGTGGTTATTGATGTCGACAAATCGTCTACGCGTACAATCTTAGCAGGCGTACCCCAAGGCAGTGTTTTATGCCCGACTCTTTATATGCTGTATACTTCTGATATGCCGGATTCCTGGTGCTGTACAGAAGTTGAAGAAGAAAACGTTCTTATTGCAACCTACGCGGATGACACCGCGGTATTGGTCAGGAGTACAAGCATAAGTGATGCAAATGTGCTTGCGTCACGTTCACAAAAATGCCTTTGAACTGCTCTAGAATTTCCATGCTAGCCTCCACACTTCGACAGGAGACCTTCTACAAATACCTCGGGGTGATTTTGGACAGAGGACTAACGTTTCAAAGACATCCGACTATGATCAAGCAAGCAGTACTTTCAAAGGCTTCAAAAATGTCGTGGCTCTTATCGCCGAGAAACAAACTCTCATTGGCCAATAAAGTTCGCCTATATAAATCCATCTTGACCCCAATTTGGAAGTATGCGTTGCAAATATACGTAATTACGGCCAGAACTAATCTGAATAAAATAAGAGTTGCTCAAAGTAAAGTAGTTAGATCACTATGTAACTCCCCCTGGTACATGAGACCCAGAGATATAGAAAGAGATCTTAATATTCCAAAGATAGGCGATGTATAGAGGACCAATGCGGAAAGTTATATGCGGCGACTAGGTTCCCACCCCAACACACTGGCGAGAAGGCTTATCCCTCCCCGGAAGAAGGCTAAAAAGATTCCACCCACATGATCTCCCATCGAGATTATTATAATTATTTGTTCATGGAAAAGAAATCAATTAAATATTGTTAGAATAACTTAATTTATAAAGTAATGTATAAGTAATGTATATATTGGTATGCCTATGCTGTAAAATTTTATGTAAAACCTGGTAAAGATGAGACATAGGTAGCAGTAAACTTGTTTAATTCCAATTAATAAAATTTCCAAAAAAAAAAATATAACATTGTCTCTTTTTGCAGTACTGTGTGGACGGAGAGAGGGATTATATTAACTTGTGCATAGGTCATCAGCGCGATGCAGCGGTCAAAACGGCAGGGCCAACTGAGTTACGATTTGGCAATTAAGCATTACAGAATTCAACAACGAAGTGAACAAGAAAATGATATTACTCATAAATAAAATTATAATGACATATGGAAAAGACAGCGAAATAACCAAAGAAACGAATAAAACAATTTGGAGCAACGCTCTTTTCCCTAAACCCACCAGACTTGCCAAAATGCTTTGGCAAAGTGTCAGGAACTAGAGTCTAACAACATTCGAGCCCAATTAGTAAATAGGTATTATGGATTTTGGAATGAAAATAAAAATCAGGGAAACCCCCTAAGGTTTAATCCAGTAGATTCCAGACAGAAGAATAACACATCAAATAGAATGAATAATAATTGGTATAATAATCAAAATAGGGGGAATAATAATCAGGTAGGGGGTTATCCGGGTAATCAGACATTTTTCGAAGAGTTTCGAAAGACAGGACAATAGGCTTATAGGCCTGTATGATGAAGAAACTGAAATGTCCTTTCCTGCCTTCTATGATCGACTTTTTCCATCTCTCTGGAAAGTACCCGAGTTTTGTGATAGCCTTAAAGAGCAGGGAGATAGTGCAGTATTGGGTCATGTCAAAGACACTAGAATAACAAGATGCGTAACGGCCATACATTGGTTTGGCACTTTTTTGGTGATGGCCAAATTTGCTCTCCTTCCGCTCGCTTACGCTGAGAGCGTAAGAAATCTAAAAATAGAATTTGCTTCCTTGTGTGAGTAAAAACAAGAGACGAGAACGCGTATATGTGTGCGTGTTGCGCTAGAAGACGATTTTCGGTCCGAAATAAATTCTGATCGAATTTACATATTTGGAGCTGTGGCCAATTTCGTAGCAATATGATGAACTAAAATAATAATTAATATAGATAAAAAAGATGAATATAATACGCATTTTAAATAATAAAAATGGTTCATTTACATACATCATATTAAGTCAAATGACTTAATAAGTATACTAAATAAACATAAATTTTCCAATAAAGATTATTTTTTAATATCATAAAAAAATAATAATTTTATTAATAAATAATAAAAATAATAATATTTCATAATAATAATTCATAAAAAATAATAATACGTAGTAGAAAATAAAAATTAATAAAATAAATAAAAATATTAAAACTGTTTATTGCAAAAGTCATATCTGTAGGCACGAAGTGCGGACACAAGCACTCAACAATCACTGCCTTATTAATTTTTCTCACGTCGCAAGCTGAATACCCTAATGACAAGTATTCTAATATAAAGCCATTTTCGAAATTTATTTTGTGATGTACATAGACTCGGCTATTACTATTTCTGAGCTTTATTTAAATAATAATAACGTTAAGGCAATGCAAAAAAAAAAAAGAATTTTTTGCATGGTGCCAATTGATAAAAAATAATATAGATTTAAAGTCAACGAACTTCTAAGGTGAAGGGCATATTTTGTCAAATTTACAATGCATGAGCATACGTGCCACCTCTAGAGCGACGGCCAAAAAATCGCGTGCCAAAAAATTGTATTGCGTTACGCATCTTGTTATTCTACTGTCTTTGGTCATGTGGTGTTTGGTGTTGTCTGTTAACGAAATTGTAGCAGGGTTCGGCTGGAAGACATGTTGAAGGTGCGTTGCGAATGTGGTAGCTCTCTCCTTATCGCTTCGGGCCCATCCACCTGCGATGAAATAGTTTCTGCCGGGGTAGTAAAGCTGGGATGGAATTCCAGGGTGAGTTTTTACTGCTGGATGTTGATAGTTGATCTATATAGCGACGTAGGTCGTTTTTCTCTTCTTGCCTGAGTGCATTGGAGAGTTTACGTGAAGCATTTATAATTCTTTGCTTTGCGAATTGCGATCTATTGACCTTCCACTCAAGTCCGTCGTTTTTCAAGAACGAGCCGCTCGATGGCAAGGTTTGTCATCCTAGGGCTGAGAGGTGCAGTCTCAATTTTTGGTATAGAGATGCGGGCAGCTTCAGCTAAGACACTCCCGAGAGTATTTGTTGCGGATTCAATATCGGCATCAGAGTTAAGCCTTGCATTCAGCATGATATGTGAGCTTATATATTTTCTGTACTCGATAAAGTTTATTCTTTTTGATGTTACTCTGCTAGTCTACTTTGTAGTCTCAGGGTACTGGAGGGCGTTCAGTATTAAGAGGACTGGCGAATGGATGGATGGATGGATGATAGATCCGGTAGGGATTCGGCGCTAATGAGGTTTCGAGGGATGTTTTTGGTGATTGCAAAATCGTTCAAATCAGGAATTTTCTTTCTGTCGGTAGGGCAGTATGATGGTCTGCCTGAAAAGTCAAGCTTTCTATTAACATTTATGATGGCGTTATACAACTGTTTTCCTTTAGGGGTGACGAGGCGTTATCCCCAGTGGGTGTGTTTGGCGTTGTAGTCACCTGCAGCAATGAAATGGTCCCCTAGAGTGTTGAAGAAGGCCAGAAATTGTTGTTCGGATAAATTATAACGTGGGGGACAGTATACCGCTGCGAGGGTAAGATTTCCGCTTCCTTGTAGTACGTTTATAGATATGGCCTGCATGTAATTAGTTGCAAACTCGCTATAATGGTGGTGTTTGATGCGATTTCCAATCAGGATACCAGTTCCGCCATGTGCTTTTCCGTCTGGATGATTTGTTCCGTAAAACAAATCATTTGGTAGTTATTAGCAGTTAGCAGTGGGATGTGTTTTCGACAGTAGCATGACGTCAAATTGATTGTCATGAAGAAATTGAGTTATTTCAAGTTTACGCCGTGATATAAATGATATTCGTAGGGCAACCATTGAATATTTGGAACGTTGTGATATTAGCATCTCCATGAGGAGATTTTGGTTGCGCATGAGGTCATGCATGGTATTCCGCATGAAGGACATGAATTCAATCATATTCTGATGCAAAGTATGCATAATGGTTTCCATATTGCTTTGTTGTTCCGTCGGTAATCGAGGATTCGGTGTCGGATCAATTTAGGCAGTATGTAGAGTGGTTGTCGTAGTGCTAGGTTTAGTAAGTCCCGATTTCAGGACCTTTGCGATAATCACATTTTGTGAGGTGATCCTCGGGCCAAATGAGGATCTCTATATCTGGGATTATTTCTGAGGGTTTAAGTGCATTCTGTGCGTTATAGAGGCGTACTCGGGGGTGAAACGGGCTTTTGATGTCTTTTTATATTGGACAGCCTATATAGTTTGATGTGTGGTTACCGTCACAGTTTCCGCACTTTTAAGTATTGGGATCACTTTTATTTTCGAATTGATGGGAGCCGGCGCTCGTCTTGCTCACGTTGACGTTGTTCACGTATGTCTAAATATGTGTTTAGACATAAGTAGGCAAACTATAAATATGTTCTATTTATGGGCTGCAATAAACATGTCACGGGACAGCATAAGTGGCAACTACAGATAAGTACGATTGCAGCGGCCTATTGCTGGAGTGTCAAGAGATATGACCACGCGGGAGGCCTCAAACATAGATTTAAGAATAAAACTCAGCTGCAACGCACCAGCACCAACGCACTCAGCACCAACGCAGACGGCGGCGTCTTACAAGCGCTGCATTATATAATTAGATGATAAGAACCTATGTAAGAATGAATAAAATGCGAAGCCCTCGCAGCAGCGAGTCAGTTAGATTCAAACACCCGAATTGAACTCAATAAGTGTACGCACAAGTGTAAGTGGTCCTTCGAGCCGGATTCTGTTGTTCCCCCACTAGTGGTAAGAAAAATTTTGGTCCTTCGAGAAGTTCTGTTGTTTTCCCCCACCAGTGGTAAGAAACACAGAAGAAAAAACCAGCGCTTCAAAGTAAAAAGAGCAAGGTTATTTGAGTGATTCTGTTGTTTCCCCCACCAGTGGTAAGAAACACAGAATAAAAGACCACGCCTTAAAGTACTAGGACTATAAGGTGAAGCATTGTGTTCTTGCTTTTCCTTGGCTGATCAATCAGCTGTGACCAATCAAAAAATCCTCCAACGGATCACGCCAAAGAATAGAAGCAGAAAGCACAAAAAAAGTCACAGTGATTGTTTTCCCAAGATGTTGTCGGAAAGATCTGTGAAATTGATGCAAGAACAAGGAGAGCTGCTGAAGAAAATACTGCAAGCCATCCAGGAAAAAGCATCTATATCAGCAATAGATGTATTGGTAGTCCGATTCACTACTAACAACAATGCGCTGGTAAAATTGGGAGTTGGCGATCATCAATATTTTAATGATAAAATATTTTTGAAAACTATGGATGCTATCAAGGCCTACAAAGAGTCACTATTAAAGGTAGAGACACTTGAAGAAATAAATATACCAAGCGGATCAAAATTATCTGATACCTCATCATCTCGGAGCGCCAGTCCACTTGATAATCTGGTTCAACTGGTGGATAGAAAAGCGGACAGGGTGAGACAACAGATGAGCCTAATCTACGAAACCCTAGATAGTTCAAGTGAGATTGAACTGGTCAAGCAGCTGGCAATGACAACTGAAACTGCTTGAAAACAAGTATGACAGAACTGCCTTTGATCAAGATGAGGCCGACATTCCCCAATCTGAAGTGGCCGCACTAGAGATGGTACTTCAAATGAAGTTGAAACAGTTCAAAAGTTCCAACTACGACGTGCCAGAACTCCCAAAAGTGGACCTTCCAACGTTCAATGGAAATGCGAAGGAATGGCCAACATTTTACGAGCTCTTCTCTGAGCTAAAAGACAGCAGGAAGGATCTCAGCAACACAAGGAAGCTGGGATATTTAAGAGCCTGCTTAAAAGGAGATGCTCAAATGGTGGTTAGCCATTCGATAACGGGATCAGCGGCTAGCTATACGGCAGCGTGGGAGCTTATCTGCAAACGCTATAAGAATAGCAGAAAAATGTTCTCCCAACACTTCAACAAATTAATGGAACTGGAGTGCTTGCTGCCCCATGATGAGAAAAACTTAAGGAAGTTTTTGGATACTGCGACTGAGAGCATATTCATCATAAAGGAAAAATATAAAGCTCTGCTGACGTAATTTTAGCAGAAATTCTACGGCGGAAATTTTCGCCAGAAGCCTTACAGCTGTATAAACAGCATGTAAAAAAGGCAAGAGCTGTAAACTCCCTGCAAGACGTACTAGAGTTTATTGAGCAACAATACAACTCAGAAAATGCCATTATCAAAAATACCGCTCAGCTTGCTACAAGAAAAGTGCAAGTTAGATCGCGTGCCTTTTTCTCTAAGGATGACCACGATATGAGAAAGTGCCTCAAATTCAGAGCAGAAAAGAATTCGTTCAAAAGAACAGCATGTGCTTCAGATGCTTTGGAAAGCATAATTCTGTCGACTGCAGAAAGGAAATTACATGCAATCGATGCTCCAAAGGACACAAAAGCCTTCTTCATGAAGACACAAAACGCAGTATCAACAGCAATAGCCTTAGCCTTAAGCAAGACCAAGACACACTATTGGCTACAGGTGTTGTTTTTAGTGAAAAACAAAGCTGGAGGTTACAACGAGTTAAGGGCGCTTATTGACGGTGGATCCCAGAAGACGCTGATTTCAGAGGAAGCAGCACAAATATTAAGGATTCCCAGAATAAGGAGTACTATAGAGGTCGAAGGTATCTCCCAGACAACTCAATTATCAAAAATTTGATATTGATATCAACAAAGAGTGGAAGGGCTACAGGCTAGCAGATCCACGATTCAACGATATGGTGATAGTTGTGGATCTCCCCTGATTATGATGGAGAAAATAAAAACCGTGAATGGAATCTTGGGACAAAAAACCAGATTTGGATGGATTGTGTCCGGAAATATACCTCGAGCAGCAAAGCAAAAAATAATAAGTGCCACTACAACAATAAATCTAAAGGACCTGGAACGCTTTTGGGAATTGGAAGATGAAGCCGATGATACAATAACAGACAATGCAGAATGCGAAAGAAAATTCCAAGAAACAACTGTCACCAACGAGAAAGGCAGATTTGTGGTTTCAATTCCATTGCACAAAGAGGCAAAGCTGGGAGACTCTCGCAAACAGGCAATGGCAAGGCTTATGCAAATGGAAAAGAAGTTTCAAAGAAACCCAAAGAACTGGGCTGCATACAACGAATTCATGAAAGAATACCTTAAGATAGGACATATGGAATCAGTAAAGACAACGGGCCAAGGTAAATACTATTTACCTCATCAAGCAATCATCAGGCCTGGAAGCTTAACTACGAAGGTACGAGTAGATTTTGACGACAAATGGACTAAGACTAAAGAAAAACAATTCCAAAGTTGGAATTATGTGCTGCGCATTTATTAGCAAAGTTATTAGCGAAGGTGCAGGCTTTATGGAGCAACAAGATCACAACGCATGCATGGAGAGATTCGCAAGTGACTATTGCTTGGATACAAAACAAACGCAGCAAAGATAAGAAATAAATAAACTAATTCCCAATGTCTAATCTAAAATCTTTTAAATTTGGTGGAGAGGGACTGATTGGCTAGCTATAGATGCACAACACTGGCCAACTCAAAAGGAATCGGAAATTGTTGTGGTATATACATTGATAGAATTCGAATATCTTCAAAATCATCTTTTATCGAAGTATTCATCGATCGAAAAACTTCTTAGAGTAATGGCGTATGTTTTACGCTTCATAACAAAGCTGAGAGGAAAACCGCAGCAGCCGTCACATCTTACGGTGGAGGAATTAAAGCTAGCAAAGATTGCCGTGGTAAAGATACAACAACAGCTGGATTTTGGACACGAAGTCAGACTACTCAAAAACAAAAGACCATTAGACCCAAAGAGTAAGTTACAGGCGCTAAATCGGTTTTTGGATAGTGATGGCGTACTTCGAGTGCAAAACGCAATGATACCCTATAATGTAAAACATCCAATTATACTAGATAAGTCACATTTGACTTGGTTAATTGCAAAGGATGCTCATAAAGAAACTCTGCATGGCGGAATTAACATTATGAGAACTTATATTCAGAGGGAGTTCTGGATATTTAGCATACAAAATTCGTTAAAGAAATATTTAAGGGAATGTATTGTATGCATACGATACAAGCAAGAGATGTCCACTCAACTGATGGGAAATTTACCAGTTTATCGATTAACGGCTGATTACTCGTTTCAAAATACTGGAATCGACTATGCCGGACCGTTCCAGATTCGCTGCTCAAAGGGAAGAGGTCAAAAAACATATAAAGGATACATTTGTGTATTTGTTTGTATGGCAACCAAAGCGATACATCTGGAAGCTGTTAGCGAGCTTTCGTCAGACAAATTCCTGGAGGCTCTTCGACGGTTCTTTGCAAGATGAGACAAGAGTGAGAACCTATGCTCAGATAATGGAACAAACTTCGTGGGAGCTTCAAGAGTATTGGACAAAGAATTTGTAGCTGCCATTAAAAACAATAATGAAAAAGCACCTACCCTAGAAAAAGAAGGCATCAAGTGGCACTTTATTGCCCCGGGAAGCCCCCACATGGGAGGTTTGTGGGAAGCCGGTGTAAAATCAGTGAAGCATCACTTTAAACGAGTTATGGGTCAAAACAGCTTTACTTATGAAGAATTAAACTCGCGTCCATTAGTCACTGTAAGGAGCGAAAACGATGGTGATGACATATTAACGCCGGGTCATTTTATCGGTGGGAAGACCTCTAATTGGGTCTCCTGAACATTTTGACGAATGTAAGACCATCAGCTCTTTGGATAGATGGAAGCATATTCAACGCATCAGAGATTTTTTTTGGAAGAATTGGAAAGAGGAGTATCTGGTGTCATTCCAACAGCGAACCAAATGGGGAAAAGAAAAGCCAAAGCCACCCTGCAAAATGGCCAATGGGAAGAATCATTAGTACGACTAAAGGACAAGATGATAAAGTCCGGGTAGTCACGGTTAAAACAAACGAGATCTGTCAACTTCCTGTTAGCGAAGCAAAACCATCTGGAGCTGCAACGCCATCTATAACGGAGTCAACGCATAGATTCAAACACCCAAATTGAACTCAATAAGTGTACGCACAAGTGTATAGTGTGAACACGTATTTCGTTTTTTGTGAACATATTTTAATAAATATCCCTTCACTGGCCAATAAATTTGTCCTGCTGCCCTTTGCGGATATTTGCGTTTGGCCATTTGATTCAAACAAGTTTGTTGCCAATATTCTTTTGTTTCGCGAAACGGATTCCGAGTTTACAGCGAATACACGTCCGTTCACGACCGAAGCTGCTCGCGAGCACGAATATGATAAACATGAAAATTTAGTAGGAATATTAAGAGAATATCTACCGTCAAACATAATGGTAGGAATTCATTGCACATTAGAAGATCTTTCTCATATTCAATTACTTTTTAAAAATAATTTTACTTACAAATTTCTTTTTACCAAATTATTTCTGCAGGGCGTAGAGAATAATAAAGATAAGGCTATCATAATAGGAGAAACACATAGTCGTGCTCACAGAGGACTAGACGAAAATTACAAACATATTAATAGGCCAACTTTATTTATGAAATTAAATTAAAATTGTACAATTTGCAACGAAAATAAATATAACAGGCGTCCATTTAAAATTCCTATTGGGAAAGCTATTCCAACTAAAGGAGGAGAAAATTTACACCTCGGTATTTATTACGCGCAAAATCCTATTTTCTTAACTTGCATTGACGCGTTTTAAAAATTCCTAGTAGTAATAGAAATTCAAAATAGACTAAACATCGACAATAAAGACTAAACATCGACAATAAACCAAGCCTCTGCTCAATTTAAATCTTTTGCACAAAGATGTAGTTGAACTCTACATTTCCCAAACCCCAAATACCTTGAACAGACAAGTTAAAAGGGAACATTCAACATAAACAGACTTTAATCTCATTGACTATTCAGAAATAATTTTTAAGAGCCGGAAAAGAATTCAATCAGAGCATTCACTCTACAACTAATCAAAAACCATTTTATATTCTATATAATTAAATCGAACTCAAAAACATTTCAAAAATTGTCAAGAACACTCAGAAAAAATGTAAGAAACACACACTATTATGTAGGTCAGGTGGTTTATGAACAGAAATATGGAGAAAGAAATAAACTGAAAACAAGATATATAAACAGGTGTTTAAGGAAAACTAACCTAACATATTAATAATCAATGGTAGAAACAGAATTATTCACAGACAATATTAAGTTTTAACAAATATTATATTTCTTTTAAAATACAGAAAATGCATTTCTTTTTACTCTTAACACCATTCGTAATGAAAGCCACTTCAGAAATAATTGATTATTCCCATCCCGAAGTTTTCCTGTTCAAATAATATAAGGATGTTCTTACTTATGAATCATATGCCGACTTATCCCAAGTAACTAATTTAAGTTTTTATAAAGTAATAATCAATCTAGAATCAGCATATATAAAAAAGGATACAAATAAAAGGTCAAAATAGGAAATAACTTACGAACTACAATTAATCGAAATAATACTTTCACAGCTGATATCAACTAGATCAAAAAGTAGAATAAACAAGTTAGGCGCTGTTTGGAAATGGTTAGCTTGAACTACCGATCACGATGATTTCATTAAAATACAGAATAAAATAAACGAATTAATTGAAAATTAAATTTAAATTCCAAATTATTTAAGGAGATAAAATCACTTTCCGACCATTTTAAAAACATTTTTATTGATCAAGAATTGCCGTTAAGAAAACATCGGTAATATTAAATCACAAACAAAAGCGTGTAATTATTGCAGATCTAATGGGTATCTTCGTATTCAAAATTTTACTACATAACGAACTCTTAGTCATTTATATCAAATACCATGTAATAACAAATATATGGGAAATTTATTATGCCAGATCCATTTCACATAATGATGTAAAATTACTAAAAAGTAATTAGGTCGCAAAATGAAAAAGCACTTTTTATGAAAGATCTAATTTTAAGTACGAACTTTTTATTAACTATGGTATTTTAAGTAAAGATAAAACTTGTTTTACCCGCTTACTAAATGGAGAGAAATTAATTTGCACTAAAATAAAAAAAAAAAAAAATAAGAAAATAAATTGAAGAAGGTGCCATTGAATAAATGGAAATAATATGCTAAACAATTATTATATAGACAGGTCATATTTAATAACATTCAACGGAACAACTACAATAAATATCATTTCATACACCACTTTAAAAAACAAAATACTTGAGTACATAACCACTAACCTCTTCAAGAATCTGGAAATATCAGATTATGTAAAATCCAATAACTCAGAACTTACTATTAACAAAATTAATATTTTAAACCCATTTATTGAAATTTACAATTGGAAAATATCAATTTCATTTATATTGTTAATTTTAACCGTTTTATTTTCCGTATATTTCGGTATAAAGCTTTATCTAAACATATTTGAAACTTTAAGAAAATCCTAAAGAAAAGCTTCTGGCCGAAGTTGAGTGGATTAGGATTGAGATTTAGAAGATCAGTCTGAAACGGGACGAGATCGCGAACAGTTTCATATCAATGATAATTAAATAATTAAATGGTAGCAATTTTTAATTTGCATGTCCTTTGCTATATTTTACGTATTTTATCGTCTAGTTCTTCTTTTTCTAAAATATCTGGTATCTCTGAGAACTCTTCAGCTTGCTGCGTGTGAAAAATGAATAAGGCAATAATTGTTGAGTGCTTGTGTCCGGACTTCGTGCCTCAAGATCTGACTTTTGCAATAAGCAGTTTTCATATTTTTATTTATTATATTAATTTTTATTACTCAATAGGCTTGGACTTCGGGAAACTAAAGTCGCCGTCTGTTTTTTTTTTTTAATATTTGTAAAATACACATTTAAGTTTTTGAAATATTTTTAAAAATAATAAAAAATAAATATGTTTAAAAAAATGTATTGTTGAGCAATGTATTAGGTGCACAAATGAAAGAAGTGCATTCTCATTATGGTTTTATGTAAATAATGAATGTTATATATATAATATAATAACTTATTTAATTATCAACATAAATATAAATTTAGAAACGGTAATTCGAGCGGCGACTTTAATTAATGAATTTAAAAAACTTTAAAATTATAATAGTCAGGGCGTAAATTATTAAATATTATTTTATTTCATCATATTGCCAAAACTCCAAATATGTATTTAAATTCGTTTCTTCGATCAGAACTCATTTTGGCCCGAAAATCGTCTTGTAGCTCAAGTACGCACACATTTACACGTTCTCGTCTATTGATTTTACTCACACAAGCAGAAATATTTTATTTTTAGATTTATTTCGCTCTCAGCGTAAGCGAGCGGACAGAGACCAATTTTGGCCGCCACCAAAAAGTTGGCAGCATAGTGCCAAACCAATGTATGGCCGTTACGCATCTTTTTATTATAGTGTCTTTGGCTGTAGTGTATAAAACGAACGGCGGCAGGGCCCGTACCGAACCGATTAAGAGTTCAAGTGGATCACAACAGTACCGGTACAGTAACTAACTTTGCTTTGCAGAAGGAAAATTAGCAAGATTCACAAAATAAAGATTAAAACAGCTATGCTCGCTCTCTATTGAGGGAGAGGGACATAGCACAAAGGGGAATGCAGAATCTTTTGCTGCACAGAGCTATGTATACGAGTGATAAATAAAATAACTCAAATTTATGATGATCTGCTGCTGGCTGCGGGCTGCATAACCAAACATTCTCTCCCCGTTGGAGTACACGCGCTGACAACATCATCCTGTTTGGGTAGAACGCAAAGTTTAGCGACTGCTCTGTTGAAGATTCCAGTGGCAGTTTTGAGAACAGAGAGGCTATAGGGTCCAGGGATCGGATTGATTAAGCTAGTGACCATTTGAGGGTGGCAGGGTGACAGCACAGAAGACAGACGTTCAAATTGATGATGTCGTTGTAGTAAAAGACGAAAAAGCGACATCATCTATTTCAACTTCTGTCTTCTGTTCTCGCCATTTGGAACGTTGCTGAAGAAGCGTTAGATATTCACGTCTCCACCGACTCCAGAATATTTACTGGTAGTAGGTGATTCGCTGCCAGCGATTCAATCGGTTGAGATTTAATATTTTAGATCAGGCTCAGCAAACAAGGCGAGGGGCCGTGCCTAAGAAGTGCGCTGGCGCTGGTTAGTACTTCAAGGTCGTCAGGGTGTTCTGAAAGAGGAACTCAAGGTCTTGTATTAGTTATTGCTGCAATGTGGCAAGTGACTTACAATTCTGTGGCCAAGGGAGGGAAGCTTTCAAAAAAGAACTGAGCAGTTTGGGGTATAAAATGAGAATCAATATCTTTATTACATTTTCTCTTCTTGCAGTACTGTGTGGCCGGAGAGAGCGATTATATTAACTCGTGCATAGGTCGGCAGGGCCAACAGCTTGGTAAAAATGATGCTTTGCTGTTTTAACAACCGCCTCTCAGATCCCTCCAAAATGCGGCGATCGAGGAGGGATGAATCGCCATTCAATGCTATCAATCAAGCAGAATGATGTGTTCAGGAACAAGCGCTTAAGATCCTTCATTCCTCCTTCATTCCGAGCTTCGACAAAATTGGTGGCGTTGTCCGACCATATGCGTGCAGCCTTTTCACGATTCAGTATAAATCGCTGCAATGCATTGCCATGCAATAAGAAATCCAGAAGTGGAGAGATCCTGAACCAGCTCAAGGTGAACAGCCTTTGTAGAAAATCAGATAAATATGCAGATATGGCACTTGATGGGTGCTTTGTTCCAAACACAATTTTTGTAATAAAATGGGCCGCAAAGTCCACACCAGTGACCTTGAAGGAATGTGAAGCTGTTACGCGGTCCTCAGGAAGATCACTCATAATGTGGCAAGCTATATGTGGCTTGCCACCAACTCTCATGAGTCCAGAGTTGTCAATGATGGGTGCGAGGAATGCAATTGAGCTCGATGATTTTACTCGCCGACTGTTGAGCAGGGCATTATAGTCCTCGGTAAGGTGTGCCTTCTAAATGGGGCGAATGATAAGTTTTATACCTCCGATGCGATGATTAACAGTCAGGCCGGGGTGCCTGATACGAAATTGAAGATGTATCCAAAAACGTGCTTCCATTTTTGCGAGGCCGTAGAGCCATACAACGTCTCAAAAAAAAAAATCTTGAGACTGCCTTCAGGAGCCCACCCATACCACGACATCGAGACCATGCACAAAGTAAATAACATACACAATAAAGATACAAAAAAAAAAAAAAAAAAAAAAATTTCCAGGAGTTGACAAATTTACAACTGGTTGGGATGTCGATTTCGGCATGGGTCTTGATACTGATGAGGGCCTTCTTACTTAGCTCAGGGAGAACCTTTGGATCGAGACAAGATCGAGACAAGATTATTATCATAATAGGAGAAACACATAGTCGTGCTCACAGAGAACTAGACGAAAATTACAAACATATCAATAGGCCAACTTTATTTATGAAATTAAATTAAAATTGTACAATTTGCAACGAAAATAAATATAACAGGCGTCCATTTAAAATTCCTATTGGGGAAGGTATTCCAACTAAAGGAGGAGAAAATTTACGTCTCGATTATTACGCGCGAAATCCTATTTTCTTAACTAGCATTGACGCGTTTTAAAAATTCCTAGTAGTAATAGAAGTTCAAAATAGACTAAAGATCGACAATAAAGTAATGAAATTACTTTAACAATTGCCCCACTCCAAAGTAATAATGACTGATAATAAACCAAGCCTCTGCTCAATTTAAATGTTTTGCACAAAGATGTAGTTGAACTCTACATTTCCCAAACCCCAGGTACCTTGAACAGACAAGTTAAAAGCGAACATTCAACATGAACAGAATTTAATCTCATTGACTATTCAGAAATAATTTTTAGAGCCGGAAAAGAATTCAATCAGAGCATTCACTCTACAACTAATCAAAAACCATTTTATATTCTATATAATTAAATCGAACACGAAAACATTTCAAAAATGGTCAAGAACACTCAGAAAAAATTTAAGAAACACACTATTATGTAGGTCAGGTGGTTTATGAACAGAAATATGGAGAAAGAAATAAACTGAAAACAAGATATATAAACCGGTGTTTAAGGAAAACTAACCTAACATATTAATAATCAATGGTAGAAACAGAATTATTCACAGACAATATTAAGTTTTAACAAATATTATATTTCTTTTAAAATACAGAAAATGCATTTCTTTTACTCTTAACTCTTTCGCTCTCCCACACAAAATCTAAATTTCTCAGCGTGCTCTCGTGTGGTTCTTTTAACAGCTCGCTTGAAAGTTTTGGTTTTGTGTTTTCGTGCATGCACAGTGGTCTGATTTCATTTAAACATGGAAACCGTAAATGTTGTCTGCTTTTATAAAAATTGTTGCCAGGTTATAAAACCTGAGCAGCCAAAAATGACTTGTTGGCTATGTGATAGAATGGTGCATACTAAGTGCGCTGGTTTTAATGGCCGTACAAGTGATGACCTAGCAAAGGGTAAAAATCTAAATTACTGTTGTGATGCTTGCCTTGTGGTTGCGAACGAGATGAAATCGTTTATGCGCCAAACTAAAGGTGGCTTGAAAGAACTGATCAACAGTTTTGGCGTAGCTAGAGATAGTTTTCGTCGAGCCGATGATCTTCTTTCCGTGCTTAATTCACAGTTTAATGGCCTTAAGCTATTAGATGAATCTCCAAAGCGCAAAAAAGCCGCTGGTGGTAGGCTGCCTAAGGCCCCGCAACCACTGGCAAATGATCAACAGGACTCCACAACTGATCAGCTGTCAATCGCAGCAAATCCACATATGCTGCTAAGATCGGAGCAATCCGATCAATCAGCTGTGGATGGACCCCACCCTGTGATTGCTAAAAATTCCGAATTGTCTGCACTGGTTTCTCAACCAGTGATTCCACCTGTCTCGATTAGTTTACCACCACAAGGGAACATTGAGTCCGGACTACCAGCACAAGTTGGCGCGTCAGAAATACAATCTGCAGCACCAAAACCCCTCGCGGTGGTTCCACTAAAGAAACAAATTTTTGTTTCTCGGCTTTCCCCTGATCAAACATCGTCGGATGAATTGTTTTATATACAAGACAAAACCAAAGCCGATAATATAAAAGTGGAAAATTTTAACTTCTCTTACGCTAGGGACATATCATCTTTCAAGATAACTGTCCCAAACGAGTTCTTTTCGACCATATGTTCGGGTGATTTTTGGCCGGATAGTATGGTGGTAAAAGGGTTTGAAGCTAAGATCAAAAATAAGAAAAAGGTGCCCGTGGGAATTAAACTTCCCTCACGTGGCCAGACCACTGCACCATCCGCCTCTTCATCTTCTTCCTCTTCAAAAAACTAACTACAAAACTTACTATCTCCTATCAAAATGTTAGAGGCTTGCGTAGCAAATTAATCAAATTGTATTGTGATAGTCTCTCATTTGCATCCCATATTATAGTGCTCACAGAGACTTGGTTAAAGCCGGAGATACTTAACTCCGAAGTCTTTCCAGGTATGTACACTATATATAAGCTGTCTTTTTCCGACAGATCAGTTTATATTACGTGCTCCTATATTCCGCCATCTTCTGAATTCCCAGAATATCAGAATCATCTGTCCGCTATCCAGTCCATCTTGAATAAACTTTCCGACAGGGACCAATTGGTAGTTCTAGGTGATTTTAATATACCTGGCACAATGTGGTCCCCAGAAAAACAATCGAATATCCTTCTCCCTTTAGCACAACATGACTTTATTGACGGCTTGCTCGACTTATCGCTGTCGCAAGTTAATTATATTCCAAATTCTCTTGGTCGACTTTTGGATCTATGTTTTGTAACAAGTCCTGAATGTGTGTTTCTGTCCAGGGTAGTACCTCTTACTCAACCTGAAGATCAATATCATCCTACTTTCGAGTTGGAAATCGACTTAGGTACGGTATTAAAAGTAAATTCAGAGAAGTCAACAAAACGAATTCCCTGTTTTCGCAAGGCAAATTTTCGGAGGCTAAAAAATTTTATAGCTGGCTTTAATTGGTGCGATCTTTACTCCTGCAACATAATGGCGGATGCGATTAATATGTTTTATACCGCAATTAAATCATTTTTTAACTCTTGTGTTCCGATGTACTATCCGTCAATCTCTAAACCTCCTTGGTTTAAAAAAGAGTTGACACACCTAAGAAATGTAAAGTCCAGACTCTATATGAAATTTAAAAATACCGGTTCTCAGTCCATCCTTTGTAAATATTTAAGCGCTCGGTTAAACTTTACCGTGCTTAATGCTCAGTGCTACAAAAATTATTTAAACCGTTGTAAGTTCCAATTTGCACAGGATCCGAAACAGTTTTATAATTTCGTTAGCACTAAGCGAAAAACAAGTTCTCACCCTTCCTCGCTATTTTTTGAAAACACTACGGTTACATCGGATCAGGCAATAGCCGATCTATTCGCCAAGTTTTTTCAAACAACATATTCAACTTTACCTCATTCCGAACAGCCATACTCTTATGCGGTATCTAAGTCTAATCTAATATTTTGCCCCACTATAAACGAAAGCTCACTGCTAAACGATCTTCAGCGTGTTAAACCGGTCTATTCGCCAGGTCCCGATGGAATCCCTGGCTGTGTGCTCAGATTCTGTGCGGAAGCCTTGTGCAAGCCTCTACTGAAACTGTTTACCTTATCTTTGGAATCTTCACAATTCCCTCATATATGGAAGGAGTCCTTGTGATTCCTCTTCACAAAAAAGGTAGCAAACAATCACTCCTCATTTGCAGCACCTTTGTAGATCAATCATATCACCGTGTCAACACGGTTTTATGAAACGCAGATCTACAACCACTAACCTCTTGGAGCTAACTTCTTTCGTAATAGAGGGTTTCAAAAATAATCTTCAAACAGATGTCATCTACACTGATTTCAGTAAAGCATTTGACTCTGTTAATCATTACCTTCTAATAAAAAAACTAGATCTTATAGGTTTCCCTGTTGATCTTCCAAATTGGATTCCAAGCTATCTGAATGGCAGGACACAACAAGTTCTCTTTAAAAATTCGTTATCTTCTATTCTCCGAGTCACATCCGGTGTCCCACAAGGGAGCCATCTTGGTCCGCTTCTTTTTACCTTATTCATTAACGACCTCCCCTTAATAATAAAACATTCGCGTGTACTTATGTACGCAGACGATGTTAAATTATGCCTCCAGTACAAGGACACTTCTTGCCATTTGGACTTACAATCCGATTTAGACCGATTTCAAATATGGTGCCGTGATAACATATTAGACTTAAATGGCTCCAAGTGTAAAGTTATGACCTTTTGTCGTACCAACCCAATACGCACGACTTACACTCTAAGTGGGTGCCCTCTGGACAGAATAACACGAGTTGATGATCTTGGTGTTCTTCTGGACCCAAAACTAAAATTTTCTGACCATATTTCATCTATTGTCAATAAGGCCAGGGGTGTGCTTGGTTTTATAAAAAGGTGGTCTAAGGAATTTGAAGACCCTTACTTGACTAAAACCTTATTTATTTCGTTAGTCCGTCCGATTCTCGAGTACGGATCACCTGTTTGGAGTCCACAATACGCAGTCCACTCGGACCGCATTGAATCGGTCCAAAAAAAGTTCTTACTTTTTGCCTTGCGGCGCCTAAATTGGGATGCAAACCATATATTACCTCCTTATTCCAGTAGACTACTTTTAATTAATTTACCATCCCTAGCTAACCGTAGAAGTATGCTTGGAACAGTCTTTATTTGTAAGCTTATTCGTGGGGATGTTGAGAGTCCCGACTTGATTAGTCGGCTTAACTTCTCGGTTCCAAGTAGAGTCACTAGAAACTATATACCCCTTATCTTAAATCATTGTAGATCTAATTATGAGTTGCATGACCCTTACAGAGTTTTATGTTCTGACTATAATAGACTTTATCCTATTATCTGTAATCTTGACTCTCTGCCGCTATTAAAGCAATCGATTTTATCTTTTCTATTACATAATTAGATCCTACTAACACTAATATTTATTTATTATTTAACATTATATTCATTTCCTCGTTCCTATTCTATTTTTTATATCGCGTCTATATTTTCTCGCGAATATATCTCGTACGATACACGGCAGCGCCCCTCGCGTCGGTTGGGCGGGAGGTGTGGCCGTGGAC